>NC_035439.2:47751193-48051193 GCF_002127325.2 Helianthus annuus | reverse complement strand
CTTTTCTTTTCAAGTTACATACATGGTTTTCGTTGTGACCATGCCGAAAGTTTTCTTGTCGATACATATATTTATTGTCGGCTTGCGCCGAAATAAAATTCAGTTGTTTGAACCTGTTCAGTATACATATTCAATTCAAGACATCATATGATGTATTGAAAACATCATATTCGAATTCGTTTTAACAATCGTTTCATTGTTCCGAGTCGTAGTAGATTTGTTTGATCTACGACTCCATTAAGTCGTTTGTTGATTTCGACACCTTGTGGTGTCAATACAGACTTGTAGCTTGGGCTATACATGATTGAACGTTTTATGCAAAACACAGGTGATACTTGTTCGATCACCGCTATACTTGAATTGTTTCATTCACTACGACACCTTGTGGCGTCGGTAGAACTTGCAGCGTGGGCTGATCATGATCGAGCGTTTCATGCAAACTATTACAATTGAGCTTGTTGAAATCTAAATTCATTGATTGGGTGCAATCATTTCTAGAATTCATTTTCATCTTGCGATACGTCCTTGAATTCACATCATTCGAATAAGTCTTGATTCGATTTCATGATCGTTCACTTTGGTACTATTCGTATTTTCTACGCATAACGTAACTCTAGGGAGTTAACGTAGTCTAAATTTCGAGGACGAAATTTTATTAACAGGGGGAGAATGTGACAACCGGTAATTTACGCGCTTAATTATGTGATTAACAGGTGATTACGCAATAATAAATAGTGTTTACGACGCTAATTAACTAAATTAGGCCCTTGGAGTGCCCAGGAACGTTTGTTCAGCTATACAGTGCGCGTGTGGTGATTTAAGGAAAATCTGCTGAATATTACGCGACAACGGACCGATACCGTACAAAATACTGACGACACCAACAAATATGGATGTTACACGAATAATTTTATGTTTATGGAGTTTGGATTGCGATATCAGGTCACGTAGGAATTACGGGCCATTTACACACGAGATGGGCTTGTGGGCCCTGGGTCCAAGCCCGAAACCCACAAGCCTAAACCTGCGCATATTAAACTAGATCTATTGCTTGAGGATCTATACAAGATCTCAACCAAATCTTGTTAAATTGCTATGAATCTATAAAAATCTCATCAAAAGATCTTGATTCATAGGGCAAGCTATACAACCTGAATGTAATTTAAATGCACACAAGCACCTTTAATCCTCATATCTCTATATAAAGGACCCTCCCTTGTCTAAAACCAAAACACACAAGACTTCTTTTACTCTCTTCCTCTCTCGATCTCTGCATATACACACACAACACTTCTTCATCTCACAAACAAAAACCTTGACTCCCTCTCCTCTCAAAACAAAACACAATCAATCAACCCCTGGCCCTCCTTCCCTCTCGTTTCGTATCCGGCAACACAGTGCCGGTTAACCGGCTACCGGCGGCTCCCCGTCTTGTTCGAACTCCGACAGCCCCCCTCTCTTCTTAAATCGTTGCCGACCACCACCTCTCTCTTGGTGGCGGCGGACGTAAACGGGGCAGCAACACCACCACCACAGGCGGTGGCGCTATGGTGGGTGGTGCCGGCTGAAGGTCGAACAGAGGAGAGAGAACGATCGGAGAGAGAGGCCAAGAGAGAGAGAAAGAAACCGGCGGTCGGAGGTTCGGACCGCCGGTCGGTTATGTTATCCGGTGGATTTTCAGACGGCGGCGCCGCTGTGATCGGCGGCGGAGACTTCTGTTCGAGGTGAGAGAGAGAGAGAGCAGTGGAGAACCGACAAGAGGCACGACGGCCGGCGACAATCCGGTGAAAGTTTCCGGTAAGACTCCCGACCCCGTTTCCCCGATTCCTTTCTTTTACGGTGATGAAGACCTGCTGTTATGATTCAAGTTACAGTTCAACAAAGAGTTGGGTAGTGGCTCGGTTTAGTCAACAATCGGCTCAGCTTGGATATTTTGGGTTTCGGCTCGGATAGACGTGATCAGATTATGTTCAGGTTAAGTAGACTCAACATCAAATTTCTTTAGTTCATCTCATTAGTTCATCTCAGTATTTTTTTTTTTGTACGGGTTGTTTACGTTTTGTTTCGGGTCAAACCCGGTTGACTCGGTCAACACCCGAGTCAACTCGGGTCAACAGCAGATTAGCAGTGGTCAAGACGGTTCGGTTTCGGGTCGAATTCGGTCAACAAGTAAGCGGGACTACACAGCTCAACTCGGACGAGTCTGGTCAACTCAGCGAATCAACCCGGTCAACCCGGTTGACTCGGTCAACTCAGTGACTCGGTCGACTCAGTCGACATTTCGACATGAAGATGGTAAAGATCAACAGCGCGTTTTATTTCGTTATTTTCATAACTTTATATATCACGTGAAAAACGAGCTCGAACCGATCTATTACAAGTATAGTTTATAGTTCAACTTATTCGACAAAAACTTGCATAAATATTGTTTATATTGTTTGAATCTTGATTGTATCTTGAAAAATAACGACAACTTGTGTTGTCGGGGGCGTCCAAA
Source organism: Helianthus annuus (assembly GCF_002127325.2). NCBI lineage: Eukaryota > Viridiplantae > Streptophyta > Magnoliopsida > Asterales > Asteraceae > Helianthus > Helianthus annuus. Next base: position 48,048,696 of record NC_035439.2, on the reverse strand, counting down.
AACAGAGGAAACTCTGCTCGTTTTTCGAGAAAACCCGTAAAATAAAACGAGTTTTTATTATAAAACAAAACGTGTCATGTTTGTAAAACGATGATTATTGTTATAAAGCGACTTTTATAAAACCAGATACACATATAGAGTATAACTTTCGACAACGACTTACAACTTACGAGAACAACGATATGGAAATTATTTCAACAACAAAAATAGATATAGTTATTATTATATTTATTTCAAACGAACTCGAATCCTTTTATAAATATATATAGTTATATATTTATTTTCCAATAAAAGTCGACGATTCTTTTACAAAATAAATATAACTTTTATATTTATTTTATACGCCTAGACGGCACATACGTATATTTTTGGCAAATATACACAAGACGCAAAATATATAATACGAGTTTATTATATATTACTTTCATACGAATATTCCTTCATATCAACATACAACTTCTTAAAGCGAGCTGACCAGTATAACCTCTTCGCTTATTTTAAGTTGACAATTTACCGTCATATCGTTCGGTCAACGATTCGGTAGAGCTCGATTACACGTAGTTAGTTACTGCGTTTATTTAGAGACTTATTAGATATTCCGTGTTAGGAATACTGTAGAATGCACGCTAGCAAGTCGAGCCTTGGAAACGACATCAAGAAGTCGTAAATTAGCTAGCTTGCACAGGAACATTCTGGTGAGTTCATAACCCCACATTTTTACACTTTTATAAATGTTTTCGGGGTGGAAAGACATGCACTTTTTGCAAAGCATACAGGAATTATATATTTTTAAACCATGTTACAAAGAGCACAAATGGTTTACGAAAAGCTTATGATTTATACCGGTTTTCCAAACAAGCGTATTTTTCTGAAAATACAAATACAAGAGTTTACAAATACATGAGTTATGGTATGAAAATATAAAAAGCACACTTGGTGAGAACGAGTACCAAGTGTGTAGCGATATAAGAATACAAGAAACACACTTGGTGAGAAACGAGTACCAAGTGTGATGTGATATAAGAATACGGGAAGCGCGCTTGGTGAGAAACGAGTACCAAGTAGGATGCGCTATAAAAAAAACGATGCGAGGAATCGTGTCACGAATAGGGTACAGAAGCACCATTAATCAACAATATACCTAGACCGCAGAACAAAAGGTTAGATCTAACGGGTGCCGGGCAGCCACACTCTCGATGAGGGCGAGTATCGAGTAGTGCTTTTGTGTCTCAGAATATACCAATTAAATGCCTAAGGTTTGGTGACTTCCTATGTCGTGTCACATGTTAATGGCTTTGCAACCCATTAACAATCCTGATATTTACAGGAATACTTTAACTACATGAAATTCATACCATACTAAAACTTGATTAATACTTGAAGTACGTGGGGTACTCAAGAAAATTAGAATTATGCTCAAGTACGTGGGGTACTGAAGAAAACTTGAATTGAATTTGAGTACGTGGGGTACTCAAGAAAACGGGAACTAACTCGAGTACGTGGGGTACTCAAGAGAAATTTGAATTATACATAAGTAAGAATACGTGACCTGTACAAGAAAATGATTTGTTTTCTCAACAAATACTTCAAAAACCGGTTATTCAAAAAGATTTACTTCAAATCTTTTACAACCAAACTATGAACTCGCTCAACTTTATGTTGATTTTTCGCATGTTTCTTTCTCAGGTTGCATTTCTAAGACAAGGCACGGTTGGAATAGGAGGACCATGAAGAGTCGAGTACTTAGTGGCGTTCATTTTCTAAAGGACTTAGAATGTTTGCTTCCGCTGTGCAATGAAGATACCAGTCCAGTCACGCCAATGCTCTGATAATTTCGGGGTGTGACAGAAATGCTGGCGAGTACATAGGTTTTGTGAGAGTGTCAGATTCATGGCTCGTTTACATGTTGTAATGACTCGTACAACTTTGTTAATCGATATTAGAAAACCTTGTTTTGTAAAATATTTGTATTGTAAAATGAATAACCAAGTCAAACAGATTGGTTATTATTTATAAACCTCGATGCCATGAATCTTACCCCAAAACATTTGTTTTTGTACACCAAATCGTAAATCGTTCTCGTAATAAAACTCGTATGGTTTATATAGTTTTGTAAACATCGTTGTGTGACATCGTTCAACTCGTACTTGTTATAGATCATCGTTCATTTGTTTAAATCGTTCAAATCGTACCAAATCGTTCAAATCATTCTCATTTTAATTGTGAAAACTACTTTTGGTCGTCTCGCTAATAACATTCAAACCTTTGTGACTCGTCCATCGTTTAACTCGTACAACTCGTATTAACGAACCACCAAAGGGTAAGTTAACAATCATCAGATTCAGTCGTTATTTACATAACCCACACATAACCATGGGTCCAGGTTGATAACGGGATTTGTCGGATCCTATGGTACCATAACCTATTACTGGTCGGTTCGGCCAAAATTAATGAATGCCATTCGTTATGTAACTTCAACCAACAAGTTCGTTCACATTAATCGTTATTAATTTAGTATAAACCATCTTAATCGTTTTTGAAATCACCGTTAAGATATCGAAATCGTTTTGATACATATGAATCACCCCAAAACAATTGAAAACAGTAAAATAGGGGAACTATGTACTCACCTTCGGGTGCGTTTTTAAATGTTAACACAATCCCTCAAATTGTTTATCCGCCCTAAATTAAATAAAAATGATTTTTAATAATCAAAAACCACACTTTGACATGCAAAATACTACTTATGTCATTTCTGTTTTAATATATATGAAACTGGACTGTTTTCGGACATTTAAATAAAATGGTTAACTTATTCCAAAATTTCCCAAATTTTTACAAAACGTCTTACACGAACCAAATATTATTGTCTAAAAATATCGGGGTCTAGTTCATTACCAATATTTTTAAAAAATTCATTTTCCCGGACTGAAGTCAAATTCATCTTTTTCTGACCGCAGTTCACGGAATAATTCATCTAAAATTTATCGTAAGTCCGTTTGATGTAATTCCAGTTGGGGGATCACGGCGACAACGGTGACCATCTACACTATAAATTTCATGATCTAACCCTACACAGAATTCAAGTTATGACTGAAAACAGGACGCATATTTTCAGCAGCAAAAATGCAGCTCTAGCTGCTGTTACAAAATGGTACTTTAAAAATAGTAAACGAAGTCCAAAAATTATGATTCTAGTGCCATTAGAACCGTATTTCATAATAGCATGTTACGGACTCAAGAAAGTCAGTTTTTTGTTAAGTTATGATCTGGTTACAGCCAGTTAAAGGCGGCTGAAAATGCAGATCAACATGCTTTTTGTAGTATAAGTGCCATTAAAAAGTACTCTTACGACTACCATTCATTCTAATAATGATTTATCTCGTAACATAAGTTAATTACAGCAGATTATTGTTTGTATTACTCAGATTTATCATGATTACTTCATTATTTTATCAAAACTTCAACACTAGACTAGTTTATGTTCAAGACTTGTTTAAGTTCTTTAGACTTTCTATCTTTTTTACCTTTAAACATCATTAACCACTCAACAATCATGTAAAATGCAAGGATCTAAGTGCTTACCACTAGCACAAAGCTAGGGGAGTTCGAGTGTAGAAAAGTGGTGGATAAAAGAAGACGAGAGCGGTCCTTGAACTTTCGAACGCACCAAGCTTCGTTGTTCACCTTCTTACACCTATGGATGCTTGTGGAATGTATGAGAAATGAGTTGAGGTGGTGGTATGGTGGATGGTTGTGGCTGCCGTAAGTAGCAAGAGAGGGAGGAGAGAGTTTGCTAAAGTGGTTGATTGTGAATGAGAATGATCAAGACCCTTGGTGCTTATTTATAACCCAAATTTCAAGTTTATCCATCATGTATTATGCTCCTCATCCTCCAACATATGATTACATGGTGGGTTATATGTCTAATATCATTCCTACATATCAAATAAAATATGAAAAGAAATCAAGGGGGGTGTACCCCTTTGTCTAGAACCGGATATGGGGGGGGGGGGGGTTGGGATGCAAGTATTGGTTACTAGTTTAGTTACAACTCTAGTTAGGACTTAATGATATAGTTTGTGTATTGTTGTGTGTTATTTAATATAAAGTGTGGTAGGGTGTTCGGGGATCCCTACTAGCTCAGAAAAATAAAAATATTATGTGTAGCAAAATTTTAGTGTCCTGGGTAATGTCCGGTCGTTCGGTTAAACACCGTTCCGTTAAAGTGTTTAATTATGTACCGGGTATTTTATTTAGCGTTCAAATCCCGATTTATGGCGTTCTAATTTATTTTTATTATTCTATAAAAATAAACTCGCCAAAATATTATTGAAATAAATTTCAGTTGCCAAGACTGGCTGCGTTGTCCGCGTTTCGCAGTAAAAGCACTATGTGGCGCAGAAACACGCGGTATGCGCTTAAACTTGAAAAATAACGTTTTTAAGCGTTTTAATTTATTTTTCAACACGAAACTGATTAAAATAAGATTTTAATCATAACAGAATATTTGTAGGATTTAAATATTATCCGGGCGGTCACCAACGTTCGTTTCGCAGTTTTGTCGTAATTAGTTCTTTAGTTCAAATAAACATGTTTTCGCCATACCGAATCCTTCGAAACCCTTATTTCTAAGTTATGTAAGGGATATTTAGGGTATGTTTGGCTTACGTCACAGTTCCGGAGTATATGTCGCGTTAAACTGATTGCGTTTAAGCACCAGTTTGCATTATAATCTTCCAGAAAGTGATTTAAAGCTTAAAATCAGTATCGAATCAAATTGTAAAATTAACACAATTGCACATATAATAACACCAAAACACATATAATAACACCAAAGCACAATGTTTTATTGATAACAGACATTGTTTTACATTATACGATGATTACAGAACACAATTGTCACAGTCTCCCCTACTTTAGGAAATTTCGTCCCGAAATTTTATTTAGAGGAATCTTGTGAAAACAAATGCGGATATTTTGCCTTCATCTGGTCCTTATGTTCCCAAGTAAACTCGGGGCCATGTTTGGATTCCCAGCGAACTTTGACCAAATGAATCCATTTGTTCTTCAACTGTTTGTATGTACGGTCCACTATCTCCATAGGCTTCTCGACAAAGTGCATCGTTTCATCAATTTGAATCTCGTCAAGAGGAATGTGAAGATCAGCATCAGCTAAACACTTTCGCAAATTGGACACGTGAAAAGTCGGATGAACATTTCCAAGCTCTGGTCGATAGGCAACCTTTCCAATTCTTTCAACAATCTTAAATGGTCCAACATATCGTGGTGCAAGTTTTCCTTTCTTCCCAAATCTCACCACTCCCTTCCAAGGTGACACCTTGAGTAGGACACGGTCTCCGACTTGAAATTCTAAGGGCTTGCGTCGCATATCCGCATAACTCTTTTGACGGTTTCGGGCTGTCACAAGATTATCGCGAATTTTCTTGATTTTGCCTGTTGCTTCCAGAATGATCTCAGGTCCAGTAAGCTGAGCTTCACCGGTCTCATTCCAACAGACAGGTGAATGACATTTTCGACCGTAGAGAGCTTCGAATGGTGCCATCTTAATGCTAGCATGATAACTATTATTTTATGAGGACTCGATCAATGGCAAGTGTGAATCCCAATTACCACCAAAGTCTATCACGCATGCTCTAAGCATATCCTCCAAAGTTTGAATCGTCCTCTCGGATTGACCATCTGTTTGGGGATGACAAGCAGTGCCTAGATTCAGTTGGGTTCCCAAAGCAGATTGCATGGTCTTCCAAAAATGAGATGAAAATCGAGCATCACGATCGGAAATGATATCTAGAGGAACACCATGTCATGATACAATCTCGTCTACATAGATCTTGGCAAGCTTCTCAGCAGAGAAATCCTCACGGATTGGTAAGAAGTGAGCAGATTTTGTCAAAGGATCAACTACAACCCAAATAGCATCGTGACCTTTAGACGTACGCGGTAACTTGGTGATGAGATACATTGCAATGTTCTCCCATTTCCAAACCGGTATCTCTGGTTGAACAAGCAAGCCAGAAGGTCGTTGATGTTCAGCCTTGACTTTGAGACAAGTTAGGCATTTCGATACATACAAGGCAACATCCTTCTTCATACCAGGCCACCAATACTTTGACAACCCTCACCAAATCAGGTATCCGTACGACTTAATTAATATTTAATTACTGCTTAATTACTGTGCTTGCTTACAGTTGTGAATAAACTGCTACTTGAATTCTGATAAATACACATACTTGCATCATACTTTATTAACTGTCACTCCATTATTTACATATAGAACTTTAGTGACAAACATGATGCACAAAAGCACAGTAGCACAATAAACGGATAACCCAGTAAACATGCTGACATAGCCAGCATCAGGCAGACACTGCCTCTAAGGCCTGTATGAGCCAAGGATAGTTTACTACACTAGTAGAGAGTGTAGGGAAATGAGGGTTGTAGAACTGCGTCACTAGGTGATAGTTATAGTGACCGGATGTGCCTAAAACGTACTTTAAGTACAAAATCCTGCACTTTATCACAAAAATTCAGCATTTAAATTAACTAGTAAAGTGCAAAAACATGGGAAAATAATACTAGACACTTTCCAAAGTGTCGGGAATTCTTTGTGTCACTTAAAATAATATTAACGACACTTTAAAGCTTTGTTAAGCACTTTAACGGATCAGTATCCAACCAAACAACCGGACTTAACCCGGAACATAAAAATATTGTCATTGACATTGTTTTTCTTTTTCTGAGCCAGTTAGGGTCCCCGAATACCCTAACACCCGCCACAAGACACCACACACTAGTAACTAATTTCAAACCTCTAACTAACTAGCTAACTAACTAACTAACTAATACTTAACTTATTAGTTGAAATCGAACCGGTTACCCCCCCCCCCCATAGTAACCGATCGGTCACCACCAAGGGGACACACATTGTCCTTGATGGATTATTTGAATCTTGGTGCTTAATATCTTGAAAACATGTTGTTTAGTGGATAAAGACTTAACATGGTCTATAAATATAACCACATGGCACTTACATTCACTCCTTACCACACTAAACACAAAATCACCTCTCTCTCTTCTCTTGAACCTCTCGGCCGAGAACCAAGCCCCACCTCCAACCATTTTTCGATTTCATTCAAGTAATTCCAAGCATATACAAGTGTGAAGGATCGCGTACGAGGAAGCCCGGTGCTTGCGGATTGTCGAGGACCTCTCTACGGTGCTTTTAACCACTCGTTTTTCGACTAGTTTCTTCCCTAGCCTCGAGCTAGTAGTAAGTGACTCTAAACACCTTCTTGATCTATTCTAAAGTGGTTAATAAGAGTTTTGTCGGTTGAAATTCATGAACATGTAAGAACAAAATTAAAAGTCTACTAAAGAAGATGAACAAGGTGGATAATATATGAATATTAGTGTAAAACTTATAAAACTAGTTTTGTTATGGTTATTTATTGTTGTTGATTGCTAGTATGGGAATGGATCGTCATCAAACCATGCTAGATCATGTTCACGAAACATGAACTAGCCTTATGATAAGTCGTAAAGTTATTAGATGACGAACCCTTCCAAACATAAACATGAACTTGTGTAAAAACAATTTTTCTTATGAAATGGAGTTCTAAATTAGTAGATGTAAGGATCTACAAATGGTATTTTCGAAGAACCAAGTGTCAAATGAAATCATATTTTTAAAGCCGGATCTTTCAAAACAAAGGTGATTTTGGTGAACACACAAGTGTGTAGACGCTTGTGAAACAAAAAGATTTAACAAGGAATTATTTTTGTAATATTTGACAAGAAGTTGTAAAGTTGTATCTTCTTTAGAAACAAGATTCTCAAGAAACTGAGTTTATTTATAGAAAGATCTACTAAAAATATGGGGAAAGTTACTACATAATTTACACAAACCACAAGTTCATGTGTTTTACGATTTATATCTATTTTGACTATTTTGATGATGAAACTTTGTTGATTGATGTTGGGAACATTGTTGAATTGAAATTTTAAAAGAAAATGATACGCTTGAAAGCGTGGCCACCTCCAGTTACAGAGGAAACTCTTGCGAAATTTTTCCAAAAACCTAACACTTGTAAATATTTTTATCACAAGTGTTATGAATATAATTTTTAACTTGTTTCCCAAATGACTTTCGCCACGATTTTTATTACGAAACTTCCAAGTGTCGGAGGTGGGATTTTCACAAAATAAGACTTGCTAAAATATATATTTAGTATATATTTTCCGGAATAACACTTGTGAGATTTTTGTGTTTATTTTGTGAACTATCTAAATATTATTTTTAGGGTAAAAATAATATTACTAAATACTAACGACTCCAAAATAATTCTAACGCCTTCACAATAATATTTAAGTTACACCGGTATTATTAATACCACCCGAACTTTAACTGTAACTTACGTATTTTCAGAAAATGCTCATAAGTGTGTATTTTGACAAGGATATTATTTTGGAAAATTATATGTAATAAAATATAATATTTTTGGGAAAAATATTTATATTTTGGAGTTAGGATTAAAATATATTCTAAGTGAGACTTAATAATATATTTCGATGTTATACGAACGCTGTCACACCCCGACCACGTAGAACATACAAAACGTGGCGGAAATGTCGGGGAGTGTTGTAACAGAATTAATTGTTTCAAATCCATGGCAATTGAAGTTTCGTTTTATTGATCAAACATGAAAGTTTACATTGTTTAAACAAGAACCAAATAGTACATAACATAAATTAACTAGTTCTTGTCTCGTTTTAAGTCACTAAGGCACAGGTCCGCCTAAGTATATCTTGATAAGTCCTATGCATCATCTCCTGAAAACACATGTGAAAATAGGTACGTCAGCATAAAAATGCCTGTGAGATACATTGGTTTTGAGAAAACGGAATTCATGACTTATGTTTGAGAAAATGTTTAGTCATGAACCTTGTAATTTGCTTTCTCTTGTAAATCATTTGAAAAACGATAAGATCAGATGATATGTATAAATAAGAGAACACTGTATGGTTAAATGGATAACCATGTAAAACGAGTTTGTATAAGATAAGTCGTTTGTAAAACAATGTCTTGTGAAGAATATGTTATTTGTATAAAATGCAATGTGTTTATACTGAAATGATTTAGATAACGCTACGATATGTAATATTATACAAGCATTTATATATAGGAAGTACCAGCGGCGTATCCACCATGTTTGTATCATATTACATACGCCACGTTACTCCAACCATTTACCCAAACCAACCACCATGTAAATTGTTCATGTATAAACCAAATGTCAAGTGCTATTGTGTAAACCATGTCGAAATGTCTATGTTCAATGTAAACTACCAAGTATGTATATCAATGTCAAAAATGTTCATGTTCAATGTAGATAATGTAATGTGTACCCAAAATATATCTTGTATGGTAAGCGAGATGTATCAACTCAACCATATGTAAAATGCACAAAACAAGGTGTTGAAGTAAAACATGGTTTAAATCAACGTTATGTTTTGTGGAACAATGCATGCTCTACTGATATTAACATTTGTGCGATATTGTAAAATATGCATACATCCAAGCCTTGAGACTGTGGCGATAAACCCCTAAACAGATTAAAGGTTTATCTAAGTTATGTATATCGAATTCGGTCATTCCTTCCAATCCAAACAATCCCAGGATTTCAGGAACGGGAGTTGTCAATTCCTATGGTACCACTACCTACTAACGAACGGCGTAGCTAATGTTAATGAATGTATTGTTCCATGTTAAACAAACCAAATGTTATACCAAAATGAAGGCATGTGATGTAAACAATTTGTACTAAGTATGCACATGATAGGCATAAATAGCATGAAAATGAAATGTGAAACAATGTACTAAGTATGCACATAATGGGCATACATAGCATGAAATGTAATGAAATCATGTACTATATATGTACTATCGAACATAGCAAGTATATGATGTGAAAACCGGAAAGCATGAAAGTAGCAAGTAGGCACATGTGTTTCACCCCAAAACAGTTTGGAAAACAGTAAAAGAGGGGTTCAATGTACTCACCTGAGATTGCTTTGAAGTTCTTGTATAATAACCAATAATGCTAGAGATCACGGAATATCAAACGACACCTAATAGGTAGCTATATTAATATACCGGACCAAAATCGGAAGGATCGGATAGTATGCGGGTTCGTAAACCAAACGAGTATGGAGACTCGTGTAATATGGTTTAACAAATCCTACATACTAAAATGAAACCTAACCTAAGTGCTTACGGCCCATTACGACCCGTTTAGGTAGCTTATGCTACTTTAACGCGTCGTTCGCGTAGAACGCGTTTGGAACGCCTAACATCGTGACCACAAGGTATAACCTTGGAGGGTTATAGCTAGGGTCACCTAATGTGTTTGGTCGGATCCTAATGATCGACCAAATGGGTCAGGTTCGAAAGTATAAGCGATGGTTTAGATCGCTTACCTTACGACCCTATATAAGAACTATGCTAAAAGTGACGAGCTAAGCATGTTAGAACATGCTTAACTAAGTTTAGAAAACAGGTTTGGCATCAAAACAAACGGCCTTGATGCTCACGAGTAGTTTGGTTACAAGATACGCAAGAATGCACATTTTGGCCGAAACCACGACTCGTCACTGAGCCTAGATAACGTGGTAATCAGTAGGTATAGTCACTACGGACTATAACCATCGTGATCACGCTCACGTTATGAAGTTCTAATGAACTTCGTGTTGACCATAGGCTGGTCAATGCAGAAAGTCAACAAAACGTTGACTTTCAGACTCGAAAAGCGAATAAAAGAACGAAAGAATACTTACGGAGGGTCCCCGAATGCTAATCTCGATCAAAGAGCTCAGGTATGAAGCAATGGCATCAACTTAGAGCATTTTGATCAGATTTTTGTGGGTTTTACATCAAGGGGGGGGGGGTATTTATAGGAAAGGTAGAGCCGTTAGGATCGTTTCTTGAATATCGTGCCACGATCTTAAGCGTACACTTGTCAAAATGTTGTGGTGCCTTATCTTGACCCTTAGCTCCTGAGATGGTGAAAGGGCATTGCCCTTTGGTGGGTTTGAAAGGCCAATCTTTGCAAGAAAACAAAATTTTTGTTACTGAAAGTGCCATGCGGCCCGCATCAGGATATGCACAAACTCAGGCGGGCCGCCTGGGCCTGTCTGATCTGCACATACTTTAAAAATGGCAGTTTTGGTCCCTGTTGCGTATTTAAGCCATTTCCGACACTTCTAAGGCCCGTAAAGCCAACTTTAAGGCCCTAAAATGATGCCTAAACATTGTGGACATGAAACATGCTCAGAAATATGTCGGATGTTGGTTCGTTTGACCGTACGATCGCGATGTTCGGTTAATTACGACGGAATGCGCATAAGCGCGAAAAATGATCCAAATGACGTGACGAATGGATTTTTCTCATTCCAAACACTAAGGCATAATATTAGGATGCTTACATAAATTTTTGGATGTCCGGATGTATTCAGAACGTAAGTTATGCGCGAAAGTGCAAACTTGTGCACTTTTTGACACTTTTAGTCCCTGAATGATCCTAAAGTTTGTTTTAGCATACCAAACCTCTCAAAGCCTATTTCTAAGCTATGTAAAGGATATTTATGGTGTGTTTAACTTATGGACATGTTCTGGAATGTTCGTTACAGTTCGAATTGGTATACTTTTGCAGTTTGTCAAGTTTAGTCCCTGTAAGCGAATTAACTTGTTTTTGCCATACCAAAGCCTTTAAAACTTATTTCTAAGTTATGTAAAGGTTATTTAAGGTATGTTGAGTATATGTTGATGTTCCGGAGTATTTGTCGCATTAAACTGAGTACGTTTACGCACCAGTTTGCGTATAATTCTCCAGAAAGCGATGTAGAGTTTGAAATCGAACAAGACTTTATATGTGCAAATGATACACATATTTGTACAAACCCCAAATATGAAATACAATATCTCATTGGTTTGGTATTTTTTTGATGGTCGCGGTGACCCAGGTGTCACAAACGCACATGTATTAAACCCCCATCCTTGGGAAGGAATGTATTTACCAAATAACTACGAAGTGTAAACATGAAATAGTTGCCTAACTATTTCCCAAAGACATTAAACCTTAAACTAAGGCACGGTCGTCCATCTAATAGAAGTTAGTACGTGTAGGTCGTCTCACAGCAGATTTTCTGGGAGATACTTTTTAGAGACGCACTTCGGTGAGTTCATGTCCCCCTTTTCTCTTAACTGTTTTCAGTTTTCTAAACTGCGGGGGTGAAATACATGTTACTATGTTTACGAGTACTTTACACATGGTATGATTAGCGTAAGGAGGGTTACTACTTAGATCATGTGAGTGGGTTGGCGTGAACTGAAGGCCATTAATCCTCAGAGTAGGACCGAGGGACAGTAGCGGTAGATCTACCTGGGTGTAGCGAGCCCAGCCCCAGGCCCAGCAGAACGGACCTCGGGGTGACTTTGTGCCCAACGCAAAATATGCTAGGTTTGAGTCTTCCTACTGCACATCACACATATCAATCGCCTTGCAAACCATTGATGATCTCTTTATTTCCTTATTTGCTACATACCAGGGTTTTTTTATACATACAAAGGTTTTACTTACTCACTACACATGAACTCGCTCAACATTTTTGTTGATTTTTCCAACTTACATGTATTTCAGGGAACTAAGGATTCTGGCACGGTATGCTACGCCGCGTTAGAGTATGGGATCATCCACGTTTAGGGATTGTGACTTTTACCTGGACGAGTCGCAAGTATTAAACGGCGTTTATTTTAAGTTTGTGGTTGTGTCTTTCAAACAATGTTTTATGTTGTTAGTTTGTAATTTCCATTGCATGTGTCAACGCCTTAAGACAATGTTATGTTACTTTTGTTTTAAAACTTAAATCAATGGATGATCTGCATGGTTTTACATTCATATAGCTTGGTTATGATTAAGCTATGGTATTAAGAAGTCACACCAAATAAACCCACGCTTCCGCAAAGCCAGGGTGTGACAGCTTGGTATCAGAGCTCTGATCATAGCGAACTAGGATTCCTTCTCGAGTCTAGACTATGATCACTAGGGCTCTCACGAAAACATTTTTACACTGCATACCACTTAAGTCCAGATCCAAAACGTTTTTATAAATAAAAGTTGAGAACATTTTTATTTATTACTTATGGCTCAGCCTGGGAGGCTGAGGCTCGGTCTGGGAGGCTGAGGCTCGGTCTGGGAGGCTGAGGTAGTTGTCTAGTGGGACTAGGGAGTCAGTCTGGGAGGCTGGGAGTCTAGTGGGACTAGGGAGTCAGTCTGGGAGGCTGGGAGGCTAGTGGGACTAGGAAGAGCAGTCTGGGAGGCTGGGAGGCTAGTGGGACTCTGAAGAGCAGTCTGGGAGGCTAGTGGGACTAGGAGAACTATTTGATTGCTTAATTGATGACTAATATGTTTATCTGACTATCTGATTGATTATTTGTGCATATTTGTGTTTGTGTTACAGACACTATGGATTCATCCGGCACAGGAGGGTCGGACACCACTAACCCTATGCACATTGTATCAGACGACCGTTAGTCATCAGAGCGAGAGGTGTACACTTCGGACACCACCAGTACAGACGACGACGATTTCCAGCCGTTTGCACTACCCGATGCCGTGGTTGAGCCCGCTGATGGCCCCATCGCTGGGGATTTGCCGCTTGTGGAGATCCCTGCTCCCATACCCCTTGCCATGTACCCTGTTATTGATATGCCTCTAGACGTAGTCGTTGACGACGATGTCGATTTGTTTGACGAGGAGCCACTGGAGGATGATGTTGAGGGCGAGGCCCTTATAGCTGCCGATGATCTCTTGCTTCTCGTAGATGCTCCTGCTGAGGAGTCACCTGCCTATTCACATGTCCCAAACTCTTTCGAGTCTGTGGCATCGGCACCATCACACGCGCAGGGCGCGTAACACTACTTACATGATTCAGACCCCGATAGGGCGTCATCTGCTGCACCTGCCCCTGCCCCGGGTTTTGCTATTGATCACGATATTGATGAGGATTCCGACCCCGTCTTCCCACCTGGGTTCGATCCAGACCAGGATATTGAGTTTATACACCTAGATCAGCCCATGGAGGACCCAGTTGATCCTGTTGACCCTGCGTTTGCTGACCCCCCAGATTTCGAGATGGAGTTTGACGACCCGGAGCCTGCTGTAGCCCCCGAGCCAATAGTTGCTCCAGACCCCGTGTTCAAGCATGATCCTATTCATGCTGATGTACCCATTGTTGATCCTTTGATTGCTGATGTACCTATCGATGATTATCCTATTGTTGCTCCACTATTGGAGGATGAGCATGCTGTTGATGCTCAGGTTGTTGCCCCTCACATTGCTGATATACCCGCTGAGCCTGATGTTGTTGCTCCTTTTCCTGACCCGGTGCCTCTAGAGCCCGACCATGCACTCTTTGCGACTCATATCGACCCTCAGTATGCGCACACCCGGAATGGGTGGATAGAGGACGATGATGATTTTCCACCTTTTGTGGTACCAGTCACACCTGTTCCATCACCTGCTTTAGCTCCTTTTGATGCACCCTTGTTTCCCACCCACACTGCTAATGCTCACCGCACAGATCTGCCCATCACATTTCTCCAGGAGATCCCTCCACCACGTCCTGGAGAGGGCTCTTCTCGTCAGCCTTTCGGCCATGCACCTTTTCTGACTGGAGGAGATCAGTTTGCACCGCAGATCCCTCACCATACTGTTGTTCCCTCTATTTCACCATTTACTGTGCCACCTTTTACTCCAGCTAGTGAGCCTTTTCTTTGGACATCACCACCCATCATGCCACCATCCGATCCCTATCATCCTTTCCACATGGGTTATTCGGTAGAGGACATTCTCAGGTCCTTCATGATCCAGCAGGAGGCACTTACGCGTCCCGTACAGGAGCTCGAGAGAGCACAGCGACCCCCATGCCAGTGCCCTCCTCACCCTGCGATATCACATCCCCCTCGACCGTTATCTCCAGACTCTGCTGCACATTTTTGGACTCATGAGCAGCAGATGGCTTTCTTGTTGCGTTCTCACCGAGCCATGGAGGAAGATTGGCTCCACATGCGCCGTTTGTTCTATTCTCATTTTCCCCCTCCTCCATCGCCATCAACGTAGGGCTATTTTGTACAGCACGGGTGGACTTTTATTGAGAAGACAGCGATTGTACAGACTGCACAGCTTTTGGAGACTGCATATTGATCATGACTTTTGTTGTTATGTATATGGGATATTGTTGACATTGATTTGATATTTTGGACTGGGGTGATGTAGCCCTTAGTCGTTGATATGTATGATACAGATATGTACTTGTAAACTTTACTTTGTGGTCTCGATTTATGGCAATGCAATCGCAGTATTCTCATCACATGTGATGTTTGATTGATTATTTATGTTCTATAACATGAGATGTTATGTGGTTGATTTATTTATAACATGGGATGTTATGTGATTGGTTTGTTTTTACATGAGATGTTATGTATTACTACTATCATTATATACGTACACTTTACTATGACCTGACCAACGTGAACACATCTTTTAGAAGATGCCACCGAGACGTCAGACACACATGCCTACCAATGAGGCAGAACTTCAGCAGGTCATCGCTGCCGCCATTGCGCAATACGCAGCCTCTCAAGGAGGAACTAGCGGAACTAATTCTGGCAATACCGGCAACAACAATCCGCCTCATGGTAATACTAAGTCTTAAAGACATACCATGATACCTTGGATATCTCTAGCAAGTTTGCTAATACCATTCATATATTGTAACGAATGTGCAGGGTGCACCTACAAGCAGTTCCTAGACTGCAAGCCTGTCAACTTTGATGGCACCGGAGGTGCTGTTGCTTTTGTTCGATGGGCTGAGAAGACAGAGTCAGTTCTCCGCATGAGCAAATGCTCTACGGACCAGCAAGTTACTTACATTTATGGGCTATTCTTGGACGGAGCCCTGTCATGGTGGAATTTACAAGTCCAAACCCTTGGTGAAGCCGCTGCCTACGCAATGACATGGACTGAGCTGAAAGAGCTCATGCGAAGAAAGTATTGCTCTCGCGCTGAAATTCAAAGGTTGGAAACTCAGTTTTGGCATTTGAAGATGGAAGGTCCGAAAATCGAAGAGTATGTTCAAAGGTTTCATGATCTGTCACATGTGGTACCTTATATGGTCACACTAGAATTCAAGCGGATTGAGCGCTTCATTTGGGGTTTAGCTCCTCAAATCATAAGTATGGTGACTTCTTCCAAGCCGGCAACAACTACTGAGGCAATTGATCTGAGCGTGGCTCTCACAGAGGAGGCTATCCGCCTAAACAAGTTTTCTGATGATGAGTCAAAGAAGAAGGAGACTCACGTCGAGTCATCCAGGGGTAACAAACGAAAGTTCTCGAACTTCAAACAAGGCACTAGTGGGGTTGTTAAGAAAGGAGAACCGAGCGCGCCAGTCCAAACTGCAACTGGTACTAGAAGGAAAGGAAAGGGGTATATGGGTACCCATCCCAAGTGCAACACCTGCCAGCGTCACCATTCTGGCCGGTGTGGTTCAAAAGTATGTGAAGCATGTGGGAAGGCTGGCCACTCGAAGGATTCATGTTGGGCCACTGTTGGCCGGGGAGGCCAAGGAGGATTTGGGAACAGAAATAATAATCGTGGTGGTATTGGGAATCGCCTACAGGGGAACAATGGAGGAAATGGGAATCGAGGCAACAATGTGAATCAAGCTGGTAATGTGAATCGAAACCAAAACAACAATCAAACTGGGAATGGAGGTGGAAACGGGCAAAGACCAGGTTGCTTTAACTGTGGTGGTATTGGGCACTAGAAGAGGAACTGCCCAGAATTGAACCAAGCTCATGGGAGGGTTTTCAATATCGAAGCGAGGGAAGCGCGCCAGGATCCCAACGTTGTTACTGGTACGTTCCCGGTAAACTAACGCTTTGCATCCGTTTTATTTGATACTGGTGCCGATTATAGCTTCGTGTCGTTAGAATTTAAGAATATGCTTGGGTTAGCCGCTAGTAAATTAAATATCCCCTACTCAATCGAATTGGCTAATGGAAAGTTAGTAGAAACTAATGAAGTGGTCAGAGGTTGTGTAATCGAGTTGGGAGAGCGTGAGTTTGCTTTGGATCTACAACCAGTTCAGCTGGGGAGCTTCGACGTGGTAGTAGGAATGGATTGGTTATCAAGCAACAAGGCAGAAATTGTTTGTCACGAAAAGGTCATTCGTATCCCAACCGAAGATGGAGAAACAATCGTGGTTCATGGGGAGAAGCGGGATACGCCTTTAAGAATTATCAGCTGCCTGAAAGCGCGAAAGTGTTTACAAAAGGGATGTGCTGCCTTCCTGGCACACATTGTGGATAAGAAAGCTGCAGAGCCGAAGATCGAAGACATTCCTATCGTAAGGGAATATCCGGAAGTCTTCCCAGAGGACTTGCCAGGATTGCCGCCCCAGAGGCAAGTGGAGTTCCATATTGACTTAGTTCCAGGCGCCGCGCCTGTAGCTAGGGCACCTTATAGACTTGCACCGTCAGAGATGCAGGAATTGTCGACACAACTTCAAGAGTTGTTAGACAAGGGATTCATCAGACCAAGCTTCTCACCTTGGGGAGCTCCGGTCCTGTTTGTCAAGAAGAAAGACGGTAGTTTCCGTATGTGCATCGACTACCGGGAGTTGAATAAGCTAACGATCAAGAATAGATATCCTCTGCCAAGAATCGATGATTTATTTGATCAGCTCCAAGGCTCAAGTTTTTACTCAAAGATCGATTTGCGATCTGGATACCATCAGCTAAGGATACAAGAGGAGAGTATCCCAAAGACAGCCTTCAGAACTCGTTATGGACACTATGAGTTCCTAGTTATGCCGTTCGGGTTGACAAACGCACCTGCAGTTTTCATGGATTTGATGAATAGAGTTTGTAAGCCGTACTTGGATAAGTTCGTGATTGTGTTCATCGACGACATTTTGATTTATTCAAAGACAAAGGCTGAGCACGAACAACATCTAAGATCTATTCTGGAGTTGCTGAAAAAGGAACAGTTGTACGCCAAATTCTCTAAGTGCGAGTTTTGGCTACGCGAAGTCCAATTCCTTGGACATGTGGTAAATGGAGATGGGATTCATGTGGACCCCACCAAGATCGAGGCGATCAAGAATTGGGAGACGCCAAAGACGCCAACCGAGATTCGACAATTCTTGGGTTTGGCTGGCTACTATCGAAGGTTCATTGAGGATTTTTCAAAGATCGCTCAACCATTGACGCTCCTCACACAAAAAGATAAGAAGTTTGACTGGGGAATCAAACAGGAAGAAGCGTTCCAGCTATTGAAAGATAAGCTTTGTAATGCGCCAATCTTAGCACTACCGGAAGATACTGACGATTTTGTGGTATACTGTGACGCCTCGCGTCAAGGATTGGGTTGCGTGTTGATGCAACGCCAGAAAGTTATTGCTTACGCATCACGCCAGCTGAAGGTACATGAAAAGAATTATACCACACATGATTTGGAACTTGGCGCAGTGATATTTGCATTAAAGATCTGGAGACACTACTTATATGGCACAAAGTGTACAATTTTTACAGATTATAAAAGCCTGCAGCACATATTCAACCAGAAAGAGCTGAATATGAGACAAAGACGTTGGGTCGAATTGTTGAATGATTACGACTGCGAGATAAAGTACCATCCAGGGAAGGCGAATGTGGTCACCGATGCCTTAAGTCGAAAAGAAAGGATCAAGCCCATAAGGGTTAGGGCTTTAGAGATGATTATTCAGACGGATCTTTCCTTGCGCATTCGTGCCGTGCAGAAAGAAGCTCTTAAGGAAAGAAACCTTGAAGAAGAATATCTCCGTGGGATGGAGAAGCAATTAGTGCCAAACGAGGAAGGGACGTTATGTTTTATGAAAAGGATTTGGGTTCCTCTGTTTGGGGATTTGAGAAAAGTTATTTTTGATGAGGCACACAAATCACGGTACTCTATCTATCCAGGAGCGGATAAGATGTACCAGGATCTTAAAGATTATTATTGGTGGCCTAGGATGAAAGGCAACGTTGCTGTTTATGTGAACAAGTGTTTAACATGCGCCAAAGTGAAAGCAGAATACTAGAAGCCTTCGGGACTTCTGCAACAACCTGAGATTCCCAAGTGGAAATGGGAACAAATTTCCATGGATTTTATAACAAAATTGCCAAGAACACCAAGAGGTCATGACACTATTTGGGTAATAGTGGACCGATTAACGAAGTCAGCGCACTTCTTACCTATCAGATAGAAAGATAATACGAGTAAGTTAGCTGAAATTTACATGAGAGAAATCGTTACACGCCATGGAGTGCCTCTCTCGATCATCTCTGATAGAGACGGAAGGTTTGTGTCAAGGATATGGCAATCCTTCCAAGAAAGCCTTTGGCTCACAATTGAATCTGAGCACTGCGTTTCACCCTCAGACCGACGGACAAAGCGAATGAACGATACAAACATTGGAGGATATGCTGAGAGCATGTGTTATGGATTTGGGCGGTAGCTGGGATAAGCATTTACCATTGGTCGAATTTTCATATAACAACAGCTACCACACCAGTATTGGTGCCGCACCATTTGAAGCTTTATATGGCCGCAAGTGCAGATCACCGCTTTGTTGGTCTGATGCAGGTGATAAACAATTGGTTGGTCCTGATGTGGTCCAGGAAACCATAGATAAGATTGCAGAGATCCGAGATCGCATCAAGGCGGCTCGTGATCGACAAAAATGTTATGTGGACCGAAGAAGGAAACCTCTAGAGTTTGAGGTAGGTGATATGGTTTTGTTGAAAGTATCACCCTGGAAGGGTGTGGCACGCTTCGGGAAGCGTGGAAAGTTGAACCCGCGATATATTGGTCCATTCAAGATTCTAGAAAGGATTGGGTTAGTAGCGTACAATCTGGACTTACCTGCCGAACTGAACGGTGTTCACGATACATTTCATGTATCAAATCTAAAGAAAAGTCCAACACAAGATACTGTTGTTATTCCCGCAGACGAGATCCATATTGACGACACGCTCCATTTTGTCGAAGAACCGGTTGAGGTTACAGATTGGAAGATCAACAAAACCCGCCGGAGCAGTGTCAAACTCGTCAAGGTTCGTTGGAACGCAAGACATGGTCCTGAATACACTTGGGAGCGTGAGGACCGAATGAAAGAAAAGTACCCCCACTTATTTCCCAAGAACCCTGCAACTAGAAGCAGAACTTAAAAATTCGGGACGAAATTTTTCTAACGGGGGGAGAATGTGACAACCCTCACCAAATCAGGTATCCGTACGACTTAATTAATATTTAATTACTGCTTAATTACTGTGCTTGCTTACAGTTGTGAATAAACTGATACTTGAATTATGATAAATACACATACTTGCATCATACTTTATTAACTGTCACTCCATTATTTACATACAGAACTTTAGTGACAAACATGATGCACAAAAGCACAGTAGCACAATAAACGGATAACCCAGTAAACATGCTGACATAGCCAGCATCAGGCAGACACTGCCTCTAAGGCCTGTATGAGCCAAGGATAGTTTACTACACTAGTAGAGAGTGTAGGGAAATGAGGGTTGTAGAACTGCGTCACTAGGTGATAGTTATAGTGACCAGATGTGCCTAAAACGCATTTTAAGCACAAAATCCTGCACTTTATCACAAAAATTCAGCATTTAAATTAACTAGTAAAGTGCAAAAACTAGGGAAAATAATACTAGACACTTTCCAAAGTGTCGGGAATTCTTTTTGTCACTTAAAATAATATTAACGACACTTTAAAGCTTTGTTAAGCACTTTAACGGATCAGTATCCAACCAAACAACGGGACTTAACCCGGAACATAAAAATATTGTCATTGACATTGTTTTTCTTTTTCAAACCTCTAACTAACTAACTAATACTTAACTTATTAGTTGAAATCGAACCGGTTACCCCCCCCCCCATAGTAACCGATCGGTCACCACCAAGGGGACACACATTGTCCTTGATGGATTATTTTAATCTTGGTGCTTAATATCTTGAAAACATGTTGTTTAGTGGATAAAGACTTAACATAGTCTATAAATATAACCACATGACACTTACATTCACTCATTACCACACTAAACACAAAATCACCTCTCTCTCTTCTCTTGAACCTCTCGGCCGAGAACCAAGCCCCACCTCCAACCATTTTTCGATTTCATTCAAGTAATTCCAAGCATATACAAGTGTGAAGGATCGCGTACGAGGAAGCCCGGTGCTTGCGGATTGTCGAGGACCTCTCTACGGTGCTTTTAACCACTCCTTTTTCGATAGTTTCTTCCCTAGCCTCGAGCTAGTAGTAAGTGACTCTAAACAACTTCTTGATCTATTCTAAAGTGGTTAATAAGAGTTTTGTCGGTTGAAATTCATGAACATGTAAGAACAAAATTAAAAGTCTACTAAAGAAGATGAACAAGGTGGATAATAGATGAATATTAGTGTAAAACTTATAAAACTAGTTTTGTTATGGTTATTTATTGTTGTTGATTGCTAGTATGGGAATGGATCGTCATCAAACCATGCTAGATCATGTTCACGAAACATGAGCTAGCCTTATGATAAGTCGTAAAGTTATTAGATGACGAACCCTTCCAAACATAAACATGAACTTGTGTAAAAACAATTTTTCTTATGAAATGGAGTTCTAAATTAGTAGATGTAAGGATCTACAAATGGTATTTTCGAAGAACCAAGTGTCAAATGAAATCATATTTTTAAAGCCGGATCTTTCAAAACAAAGGTGATTTTGGTGAACACACAAGTGTGTAGACGCTTGTGAAACAAAAAGATTTAACAAGGAATTATTTTTGTAATATTTGACAAGAAGTTGTAAAGTTGTATCTTCTTTAGAAACAAGATTCTCAAGAAACCGAGTTTATTTATAGAAAGATCTACTAAAAATATGGGGAAAGTTACTACATAATTTACACAAACCACAAGTTCATGTGTTTTACGATTTATATCTATTTTGACTATTTTGATGATGAAACTTTGTTGATTGATGTTGGGAACATTGTTGAATTGAAATTTTAAAAGAAAATGATACGCTTGAAAGCGTGGCCACCTCCAGTTACAGAGGAAACTCTTGCGAAATTTTTCCAAAAACCTAACACTTGTAAATATTTTTATCACAAGTGTTATGAATATAATTTTTAACTTGTTTCCCAAATGACTTTCGCCACGATTTTTATTACGAAACTTCCAAGTGTCGGAGGTGGGATTTTCACAAAATAAGACTTGCTAAAATATATATTTAGTATATATTTTCCGGAATAACACTTGTGAGATTTTTGTGTTTATTTTGTGAACTATCTAAATATTATTTTTAGGGTAAAAATAATATTACTAAATACTAACGACTCCAAAATAATTCTAACGCCTTCACAATAATATTTAAGTTACACCGGTATTATTAATACCACCCGAACTTTAACTGTAACTTACGTATTTTCAGAAAATGCTCATAAGTGTGTATTTTGACAAGGATATTATTTTGGAAAATTATATGTAATAAAATATAATATTTTTGGGAAAAATATTTATATTTTGGAGTTAGGATTAAAATATATTCTAAGTGAGACTTAATAATATATTTCGATGTTATACGAACGCACATGTATTAAAACCCCCATCCTTGGGAAGGAATGTATTTACCAAATAACTACGAAGTGTAAACACGAAATAGTTGCCTAACTATTTCCCAAAGACATTAAACCTTAAACTAAGGCACGGCCGTCCGTCTAATAGAAGTTAGTACGTGTAGGTCGTCGCACAGCAGATTTTCTGGGAGATACTTTTTAGAGACGCACTTCGGTGAGTTCATGTCCCCCTTTTCTCTTAACTGTTTTCAGTTTTCTAAACTGCGGGGGTGAAATACATGTTACTATGTTTACGAGTACTTTACACATGGTATGATTAGCGTAAGGAGGGTTACTACTTAGATCATGTGAGTGGGTAGGCGTGAACTGAAGGCCATTAATCCTCAGAGTAGGACCGAGGGACAGTAGTGGTAGATCTATCTGGGTGTAGCAAGCCTAGCCACAGGCCCAGCAGAACGGACCTCGGGGTGACTTTGTGCCCAACGCAAAATATGCTAGGTTTGAGTCTTCCTACTGCACATCACACATATCAATGGCCTTGCAAACCATTGGTGATCTCTTTATTTCCTTATTTGCTACATACCAGGGTTTTTTTATACGTACAATGGTTTTACTTACTCACTACACATGAACTCGCTCAACATTCTTGTTGATTTTTCCAACTTACATGTATTTCAGGGAACTAAGGATTCTGGCACGGTATGCTACGCTGCGTTAGAGTATGGGATCATCCACGTTTAGGGATTGCGACTTTTACCTGGACGAGTCGCAAGTATTAAACGGCATTTATTTTAAGTTTGTGGTTGTGTCTTTCAAACAATGTTTTATGTTGTTAGTTTGTAATTTCCGTTGCATGTGTCATCGCCTTAAGACAATGTTATGTTACTTTTGTTTTAAAACTTAAATCAATGGATGATCTGCATGGTTTTACATTCATATAGCTTGGTTATGATTAAGCTATGGTATTAAGAAGTCACACCAAATATACCCACGCTTCCGCAAAGCCAGGGTGTGACAAATACTGAGTACGAAGATCCTTGTACATTTTATCAGCACCAGGATGGATAGAATATCGAGACTTGTGAGATTCATCCATTACTAAGGTGCGAAGATCGTCATCATTCGGAATCCACAAACGATTCTCAAAATAGAGTAAACCATTGTCTTTCCTTTCGAGTTTAAGCTCAAGTTGAAGCGGTAGCTCGTACTTCAATAAGTCTTTGATCACACAAGATCGTTGAGTTTGAAGGACGCGAGATTGAATATCAGATAGATTTTGAACAGAATGAAGCTTGACTCGTTCCTTTCGACTAAGCGCATCGGCTACGACATTCGCCTTACCAGGGTGGTAGCGGATATCGCAATCATAATCATTTAAGAGTTCAACCCAACGTCGTTGCCTCATGTTCAGCTCCTTCTGATTGAGAATATGCTGGAGACTTTTGTGGTCTGTGAAAACCACACACTTCGTTCCATAGAGGTAGTGTCTCCAGATTTTAAGCGCAAAAACTACAGCCCCTAACTCAAGATCATGAGTCGTATAGTTCTTCTTGTGAATTTTCAATTGTCTAGACGCATAAGCTATGACTTTACCACGTTGCATAAGAATGCAACCAAGTCCTAGATTCGACGCGTCACAATAGACAACAAAATCATCGTTTCCCTCAGGCAGAAATAAGTGAGGTGTATGAAAACGTCAGCAAGTCGTCTGAGGAATCGCGAACTGAAGTTCCTAAGGATGCCAACAAGACTGGTTTCAGCTTCAAACAGTTTAAAGCATGCGGACCCAAAGAATTCACCGGAGAAGATGGCCCTACCGCCATGTTTCAATGGTTTGATTTGGTCGAAGTCACTCTGCGCCAAAGCGGCTGTCCTGAGAATCTCCGCACCCTCAATGCTACAGGCGTCTTCCAGACCCGAGCACTAGACTGGTGGACGGCCGAACGAAACAAGCATGGAAATGATGCAGCTTATGAGTTGACTTGGGAAGAGCTGAAGGCCATCATGATGGACGAATTCTGCCCTCCCCATGAACGCCAAAAGCTGGAGGACGAGTTTTGGAACATCAAGCAGAAGGACGGAGACAACGTTGCTTTAACTGCTCGCTTCAAGTTGTTTAGCATTATCTGTCCTGATCAAGTCAAGATGCCAGACATGGCCATCAAGAAGTACATTCGAGCTCTACCCGACTGTGTTGCCGATTTTGTTCACGCCGCCAAGACATCATCGATTGAAGAGACTTATCTGCTTGCCGCCGAGATCAATGACAAGCGGGTGAAGTCTGGTTTCTGGGATATGCCATCCAAGTCTCTGCATCAAGCCACCACCACATCGACCATCGACGCCACCACTGCTCAACCCTCCAAGTCATCAAGAAGAAAGAAGAAGCACAACAACAACAGCTCCAGCAACAAGAACTGTGGTGTCACAACAACTGCTGCTCCTCTGCAAGCCGTACCGGCTCAGCAGCAGTCTCATCACCGACCAGCCCCAGCGACCAATGCACCGCCAGCCAAGCGTGCTTACACAGGTCCCCACCCGCTCTACCCGACATGCTCACACCATCACCCGGTGGGAATCACCTGTCGTTTCTGCGCCCACTGCACACCTCTAATGGCATTTCACTGCAAATTGTCGCTATGGTCCCCGTCAAGCCCCAGTTCAAGCCGTCGCTCAACAAGCTCTACTCCCGGCCCCTCAAGGCCAACACGCAGCTCAAGCACCCGCGATCAATGCTCGAGTCTGCTTTGCATGTGGTGACCCTAACCATTTTGCAAACATGTGCCCAAACAGGGTGGTGAAACAAGAGCCCCAACAGCAACAGCAGCAGCAACAAGCAGGCCGTGCCAGAACTTTCAACATCAACGCCCGTCAAGCTTAGGCTGACAACAACGTGGTTAATGGTACGTTCCTTGTGAATGGTATTTATGCATCATGTTTGTTTGATACCGGAGCCGATAACTGCTTTGTGTCGTTTGAATTCGAGAAGCTCCTTAGTCGTAAGCGCTCTTATCTTCCCTTGTCATTCAAAGTCGAAGTTGCTACTGGAAGAACCGTTGCCGTTAACTCGGTTCTTCGTGATTGTACCCTCGAGCTCAACAATCACATCTTCTCAATCGATCTTATTCCGATGCAGCTCGGAAGTTTTGACGTCATAGTAGGCATGGACTTTCTTCGCGAAAACCATGCTGGAGTTGTGTGTTTTGAAAAGATGATTCGATTCTCGCTCGCGAATGGTGATTTATTATGTGTGTACAGTGAAACAGCTTCAAAAGGCCTCAAGCTCATGTCATGCGTCCAAGCTAGCAAGTATCTCCGCAAGGAATACAACGCTTTCTTGGCCAACATTTTAGTAGCGGAGAAGGAAAAGAAAGAGAAGATTGAAGTCAAGGACGTTCCAGTGGTTCGTGAATTTCCTCAGGTGTTCCCTGATGATCTTCTCGGGCTACCGCCAAGTCGTGATATCGACTTTCGTATCGACCTCATTCCTGGAGCTAACCCTGTTGCTAAATCCCCTTACCAACTCGCGCCATCCGAAATGAGGGAACTCTCAAACCAACTCCAGGAGTTACTTGAAAAAGGCTTTATTCGCCCGAGCACCTCTCCTTGGGGCGCACCAGTCCTTTTCGTCAAAAAGAAGGATGGGTCGTTCAGGATGTGCATCGACTATCGGGAGTTGAATAAATTGACTATCAAGAACCGATACCCTTTACCTCGAATCGACGATTTGTTTGATCTGCTACAAGGTGCATCATGTTTCTCGAAGATCGATTTACGCTCAGGCTATCATCAGTTACGCATACAAGAGGAGGATATACCCAAAACAGCCTTTCGCACTCGATACGGCCACTATGAGTTCGTTGTTATGCCTTTTGGTCTAACTAACGCACCTGCGGTTTTTATGGATCTGATGAATCGCGTGTGTAAGCCTTATCTTGACCGGTTCGTCATCGTATTCATCGACGATGTCCTGATTTATTCCAAGTCGAAAGCCGAACACGCGCAACATCTACGTTTGGTTCTCGAGTTACTCCAGGGGAACCAACTCTATGCCAAGTTCTCCAAGTGTGAATTCTGGATGGAGGAGGTTCTGTTTCTGTCACACCCTGGCTTTGCGGAAGCGTGGTTAATTTGGTGTGACTTCTTAATACCATAGCTTAACCATAACAAGCTATATGAATTTAAAATCATGCAAAGTCATCCATTGAAAATAAAACTGTCAAACATTTTCTAGATGGGTAAACACCCAACAACCATTACTTGTCTTAAACAGTACAACTACTACCATAATGCAAACAAAATAAACACGGTTCAGGGGCCATGGCTTGTCCAGGAAAGAGCCATGAGCCTTGAACCCCGGATGACTCTGAATCTAAATGCAGCGGGAAATCCTGCTAAACCGTGCCAGATCCTTAATTCCCTGAAATACATGTAAGTTGAAAAATCAACAATAATGTTGAGCGAGTTCATGCGAAAATGAGTAAATAAACCTTTATCTTTATCAAAAACCCTGGTATGTAGCAAATAAGGAAAAAGAGATCACCAATGGTTTGCAAGGCCATTGATATGTGTAAATGCAAGTAGGAAGGCTCAAACCTAGCAAATTTATGCGTCGGGAACAAAGTCATCCCAAGGTCCGTTCTGCTGGACCTGGGACTGGGCTCGCTACACCCAAATAGATCTACCGCTCCTGCCCCTCGGTCCTACCCTGAGGATTAATGACCTCAAGTTTCCGCCTACCCATTCACATGATCTAAGTAACCCTCCTTACGCTAACCATACCATGTATAACATATCCATAATCATTGTAACATGTATTTCACCCCCGCAGTTTATAAAACTGAAAACAGTTAAGAGAAAAGGGGGACATGAACTCACAGTGAAGGCGTCACTAAATCAGTAATCCGAATATCCGTGTGCTGCGCAACGACCTACATGTGCTAATTCTATTAGACGGATGGCCGTGCTTTAGCTTCATAGTTGATATTTTTGGGAAACGGTTAGACAACCGCTTCGTGTGTATACTTGGTATTTTACTTTCCTTCCCAAGGATGGGGGATTTAAATACATGTGTATTCATATTATCTCATTAAGTCCCACTTAATATATTTTATTTCTTATTCCAAAATATAATTATTTTTCTCAAAAATAATATATTTTCTTTACATAATTCTTTTCCAAAATAATACGTTGACAACATACGTGTCGATGAATATTTCTGCGTAAAGCGTAAGTTACGTTTTAATGATTAGGTGGTAATAGAAATTACCGTTGTAACTTTTATGCTTGTCGTATAAGCGTTTGTATTATTTTGAGTTCGACAAAGTTTGTAAATATTATTTTTACTCTAAAAATAATATTTATACATTTTCACAAAATAATCATAAACAGTGTTGTGAAAAATATATTTATTGAATAAATATTTATCACGTTTATTTTTGTGAAAATCCCACCTCCGAATATTTAATAAAGTCATGGCGAAATATATTTTGTAAATACTTCGAAAATAATTCCAACACTTGTAAATATTCTAAGTGTTAGATTTTTAGAAAATTTCGCCAGAGTTTCCCCTGTAACTGGAGGTGGCCACGCTTTCAAGCGTATCATTTTCTTTTACAAAAACATCTCAACAATTTATTAAATCAACCGAAACAATTTTCCAACATGCTAAACAAGTTTTAACACTTCAAATTGTAGATTATTTTGCGAGGTCGCATTACCACATGAACTTGTAATTTTTCCAAGAGTCGTTTTGTAGATCACTTTATATTAGTGGATCTATTCATATAATAACTTAGTCTTGTAAAAACCCCGTTTTTAGAAACAATCACTCTTCACAACTTCCCGACAACTTTTGTGAAAACTCAATATTTTGTCGGATTTTTTTATGTACAAGTGTTTCTACACTTGTAGTTTATAGAAAATCATACTTATTCATATCTTACCCATTTTTATAAAAACGTGATTTTCTCGACACCCGGTCCTACGAATATACCACTTGTACATCCGTAGATCGGCTTGTTTTAGATACTATTTTTCATGTCAAAACATTTTTACACAAGTTCATGTTTCCCGTGTGGTGGAGTTTCACCTTTTAACCCTTGTACACAAGAAACAAGTGTATGTCAAGATACGCGATCCGGACAAAGTCGGGTTAAACGATGATGAGAGCCACCACATCGTAGATCGGGCCATATTAATCAACATATTCAAGTACTACGACTTTTACACGCGTTATGTGCTTTTATCCAACGAAATACACGTTTTTGAAGACTTTAAAGTTTCATTTAGCGGGTTATCGACATTCAACCATCAAAAATCCTTTTAACCACTTTAGACACGATTAATAATGAGTTTTAAACGTTATACCTCTAGCTCGGGGCTAGGGAAGATCTATGGCGAAAACTGAGTGGATAATAGCAAACGGTAGAGGTCCTCCGCGTTCCGTTTGTTCCGAGCTCCGTTGTACGTAACCACCAACACTTGAGTATACTTGGAACTTGCAAGACTTGAACCGACAATGGATGTGGGGGTGGTGGTGATCTCGGCCGAGAGGAGGGAGAGGGAGAGGGAGAGATGTGAAGGTGAAGTGTGTGTTCTTGAGTGTGTGAGAGATGAGTGAATTTATAGAAAAAGTCGTCTCGATCCTCGTGCAATCCAATATAAAATAATAAAACTCGTACTCTTGTCCTTCCTTGGTTGGCCGAAATCTTTAGGATGTAATGGTGCTCGGTTCGTTTTCAATCGTTCAGTTACGGTTCAGTTTGGTTAAGTGCGTTACTTTAAGGTACTAACCTCGTTAGTTGTTTTAGTGCATTAAAAGCGGGTGTTAGGGTAATCAGGGACCCTAACTTGCTCAGAAAAGTACCAATATTAATTTTGGCAATATTTTTATGTTCCGGGTATTGTCCGGTTGTTCGGTCGGATAGTAATCCGTTAAAGTGCTTAAGATATCCGTTAAGCGTCATAAATAATATTTTTAGCGACACAATTTATTCTGCAAAGTGTCGGGAATAATTCCTCATATTTTGGCACTTTATTAATTAGCTAGAAGCTAGTGTGTTGATAAAAGTGCTGTGTTTTGTGCTTAAAGTTCGTTTTAGGCACGTCCAAATCTCTTTATCTTATCCCTAGAGACGTAATCATACAACCCTTGTATCCCTACACACACTATGGGTGTAGTGAAATATTTCCGGCTCATTCAGGCCTTTAGAGGCAGTGTTTGCCCGATGCTGGCTATATCAGCATGTTCACTGTGTATCCGTTTAGTGCTACTGTGCTTTTGTGCATCATGTTTGTCACTAAGGTTCAATAAATAAGTAGTGTAGTGACAGGAATATCAAAGTATGATGCAGATATGTACAAGTACCAACAATCAAGTAGCAGTTTATCAGCAAACTCAGTAAAGCACAGTAATTAGGCAACAATTAATAATTAATTAAGTCGTACGGATACCTGGTTTTGTGAGGGTTGTCACATTCTCCCCCCGTTAAATAAATTTCGTCCCGAAATTTTAAATTCTGCTTGTAGAAGCCGGGTCTTCTGGAAATAAATGGGGGTATTTCTCTTTCATTCGGTCTTCACGCTCCCAGGTGAATTCAGGACCATGTCTAGCATTCCAGCGAACTTTGACGAGCTTGACACTGCTCCGGCGGGTCTTGTTAACTTTCCAATCCGTGACCTCAACAGGTTCTTCAACGAAGTGGAGCGTGTCATCAATATGAATCTCGTCGGTAGGAATGGCAACGTTAACTTGAGTTGGACTCCTCTTAAGATTGGATACATGAAATGTATCGTGAACGTTATTCAGCTCGGCAGGCAGATCCAACTTGTATGCTACTGTTCCAATTTTCTTCAAAACCTTAAAAGGACCAATGTAGCGTGGATTCAACTTCCCACGCTTCCCAAAGCGTGCTACACCCTTCCAGGGTGATACCTTCAACAAAACCATATCCCCAACCTCAAACTCTTGAGGTTTCCTTTTCAGATCTGCATAGGTCTTCTGGCGATCACGAGCCGCGCTAATGCGATCTCGGATTTGCGCGATCTTATCTGTAGTTTCCTGAACTACATCGGGACCTACCAGTTGTCTATCACCTGCGTCAGACCAACAGAGCGGCGACCTGCACTTGCGTCCATATAAAGCTTCGAATGGCGCGGCACCAATACTGGTGTGGTAGCTGTTGTTGTATGAAAACTCAACCAGGGGTAAATGCTTATCCCAGCTACCGCCTAAATCCATCACACATGCTCTCAGCATGTCTTCCAATGTCTGAATCGTCCGCTCACTTTGGCCGTCGGTCTGCGGGTGAAAAGCGGTGCTCATATTCAGCTTCGAGCCAAAAGCTTCCTGGAAGGATTGCCATATCCTCGATACGAACCTTCCATCCCTATCAGAAATAATCGAGAGGGGTACTCCATGGCGAGTGACAATCTCTCTCATGTAAATTTCAGCCAATTTGCTTGTATGATCCTTTTCAC
The DNA here is from genome assembly GCF_002127325.2 of Helianthus annuus. NCBI lineage: Eukaryota > Viridiplantae > Streptophyta > Magnoliopsida > Asterales > Asteraceae > Helianthus > Helianthus annuus. The sequence continues at coordinate 48,017,471 of NC_035439.2, read as the reverse complement.
GGATGGGCAAGAAGTGTGCTGACTTCGTCAAGCGATCCACTATCACCCAGATAGTGTCATGGCCCTTAGGCGTTCTTGGCAACTTTGTAACAAAATCCATGGATATTTCTTCCCACTTCCACTGGGGAATTTTCGGTTGCTGCAGAAGTCCCGAAGGCTTCTGGTATTCTGCCTTAACCTTAGCGCAAGTCAAACATTGGCTCACATAAATAGCAACATCGCCTTTCATCCTAGGCCACCAATAATAATCCTTAAGATCTTGGTACATCTTATCCGCTCCCGGGTGGATAGAGTACCGTGATTTGTGAGCTTCATCAAAAATAACTTCTCTTAAATCACCAAACAAAGGAACCCAAATCCTTTTCTCAAAACATAACGTTCCTTCCCTGTTTGGAACCAATATCTTCTCCATCCCACGGAGATATTCTTTCTCAAGGTTTCCCTCCCTGAGAGCTTCTTTTTGCGCTGCTCGAATGCGTGAAGAAAGATCGGTTTGGATAATCATTTCCATAGCCCTAACCCTTATGGGCTTGATTCTCTCCTTGCGACTTAGGGCATCGGCGACCACATTCGCCTTCCCCGGATGATACTTGATCTCGCAGTCGTAATCGTTCAGCAACTCAACCCATCGCCTTTGCCTCATATTCAACTCCTTCTGGTTGAATATATGTTGGAGGCTTTTGTGATCTGTAAAGATCGTACACTTCGTACCGTAAAGGTAGTGTCTCCAAATCTTCAAAGCAAAAACCACTGCGCCTAGCTCCAAATCGTGCGTGGTATAGTTCTTTTCATGTACCTTCAGTTGGCGTGATGCGTAGGCGATAACCTTTTGACGTTGCATCAACACACAACCCAATCCTTGACGCGAAGCGTCGCAGTATATCACAAAATCGTCGGTACCTTCCGGTAGAGCTAAGATTGGCGCGTTGCAAAGCTTATCCTTCAACAACTGAAATGCTTCATCCTGTTTGATTCCCCAATCAAACTTTTTATCCTTTTGCGTGAGGAGCGTCAATGGCTGAGCGATCTTTGAAAAATCCTCAATAAATCTTCGATAATAACCAGCCAAACCCAAGAATTGCCGGATCTCGGTTGGCGTTTTTGGCGCTTCCCAGTTCTTGATCGCCTCGATCTTGGTTGGATCCACATGAATTCCACTTTCATTTACCACGTGCCCAAGGAATTGCACGTCTCTCAGCCAAAACTCACACTTAGAAAATTTGGCATACAACTGCTCCTTCTTCAGTAGCTCTAAGATAGCTCTGAGGTGTTGCTCGTGTTCTGCCTTCGTCTTTGAGTAGATCAAGATGTCGTCGATGAACACAATCACGAACTTATCCAGGTACGGCTTACAAACTCGGTTCATCAAATCCATGAACACTGCAGGTGCGTTTGTTAAACCAAACGGCATGACAAGGAACTCGTAGTGCCCATAACGAGTTCTGAAGGCTGTCTTCGGGATACTTTCCTCCTGTATCCGAAGTTGATGATATCCAGATCGAAGATCGATCTTGGAGTAGAAACTTGAACCTTGAAGTTGGTCAAACAGATCATCAATCCTTGGCAAAGGATACCTATTCTTGATCGTCAGCTTGTTCAATTCTCTGTAGTCAATGCACATACGGAAACTACCATCCTTCTTCTTGACAAACAAAACTGGAGCTCCCCAAGGCGAGAAGCTTGGTCGGATAAAACCCTTATCCAACAATTCTTGAAGTTGCGTCGATAGCTCTTGCATCTCAGACGGGGCAAGTCTATAAGGTGCCTCAGCCACAGGCGCGGCGCCTGGAACTAAGTCGATGCGAAATTCCACTTGCCTCTGAGGCGGCAAGCCAGGCAAGTCTTCTGGAAAGACTTCCGGATACTCCCTTACGACAGGGATGTCTTCGATCTTCGGCTCAGCAGCCTTTTTATCCACGATGTGTGCTAGAAAAGCAACACACCCTTTCTTCAAACACTTTCTTGCTTTCAGACAGCTGATAATCCGCAACGGCGTCTCACGCTTCTCTCCATGAACAACAATGGTCTCACCATCGTCGGTCGGAATACGAACAATCTTCTCGTGACAAACAATCTCCGCCTTGTTACTTGCTAACCAATCCATCCCTACTACCACGTCGAAGCTTCCTAACTGGACTGGTAGTAGATCGAGAGCAAACTCACGCTCTCCTAACTCGATTACACAACCTCTAATCATTTCATTGGCTTCTACTAACTTCCCATTAGCTAGCTCGATCGAATAAGGAATATCTAACTTACTAGCGGCTAAACCAAGCATGTTCTTAAATTCTAGCGATACGAAGCTATAATCGGCACCAGTATCAAACAAAACAGACGCATAGCGTTGGTTTACAGGGAACGTACCAGTAACAACATTGGGATCCTGGCGCGCTTCCCTGGCCTCCATGTTGAAAACTCTTCCACGAGCTTGGGTCAATTCCGGACAGTTCCTCTTGAAGTGCCCTTGATCTCCACAATTAAAACACCCGGGCCTCTGCCCGTTTCCACCATTGTTCCCAGCCTGGTGGTTTCCCTGGTTTCGGTTCACGGTGCCTGCTTGGTTAGCACGGTTTCCATTTCCTCCTTGATTTCCTTGTGGGCGGTTCCCATTACCACCACGGGTATTCCTATTCCCATTTCCTCCCTGACCTCCCCGGCCAGCATTTGCCCAACAAGTCTCCTTCAGGTGGCCAACCTTTCCACATGCTTCACAAACTTTCAACCCACAACGACCGGAGTGATGTTTTTGACATGAGTTGCACTTGGGCTGTGCACCCATGTATCCCCTGCTCTTCTTTCCACCACCAACTGAATCTTGAGCTGGTGCATTCGCTTCTCCCTTCTTGACCACCGTCCCGGTGCTTTGCTTGAAACTTGAAAACTTCCGCTTATTGCCACTAGATGACTCCACATGAGTCTCCTTTCCCTTGGGTTCAATCTCATCGAACTTGTTTAACCGAATCGCTTCTTCAGTTAAAGCCACACTCAGATCGATGGCTTCTGTGATGGTTGCGGGTTTGGAAGAAGTCACCATACTGATTATCTGAGGAGCCAATCCCCAGATGAAGCGCTCAACCCTCTTAAACTCGGGTGTTACCATATAAGGTACCACGTGAGACAGATCGTGGAATCTCTGAACATATTCCGCTATCTTCGACCCTTCCATCTTTAAGTGCCAAAACTCAGTTTCAAGCTTTTGAATCTCCGCGCGAGAGCAGTACTTCTTCCGCATAAGCTCTTTCAATTCGGCCCAAGACAGGGTGTAGGCGGCAGCTTCGCCTAGAGTTTGCACTTGAAGGTTCCACCAAGATAGGGCTCCATCTAGAAACAGCCCTGAAATGTAAGTGACCTGCTGGTCGATCGCACATTTGCTCATACGGATGGTGGAATCAGTCTTCTCTGCCCAACGAACGAAGGCAACAGCACCGCCCGTGCCGTCGAAGTTTGTGGGCTTACAGTCCAGAAACTGCTTGAAGGTGCACCCTGCACATTCGTTTCAACATAGGAACTGTATTAGCAATCGTTACAGGAATCCGATTAGACCATGGTACGTCGTAAAGACTTAGGGTTACCATGAGTGGGATTCTGGTTGCCATTGCCGTTGGAGCTACTCCAGCTGGGTCCTCCCTGCGATGCAGCATATTGAGCAATCGCGGCAGCAATGATTCCTTGCAGTTCTTCTTGAGTCGTGGGCATCGGCTGCGGTTGACGTCTTGGTGCCATTTTCTAAAGTTGCGTACGTCGATTAGGCCATAGAAATCACACGTATATAGTAATAGTAATAGCATATAACATCTCATGTTATCAATATATCACACACAACATCCCATGTCCAACATCCCATGTCCAAATATAAAAATAATCAATCAAGTAAATCAGATATGATGAGAATGCGGCGATTGCATATATATCAAGACCATAAGCATAGTAAGTGTGTTAGTACATCCATCAATCACATAGGGGTTACATCACCCCTGTACAAAATACATCATATCAACGTTACATACAAACAATACATCACATGTATCAACAAAATCTGTGTGGTCGAATGGTCTTCAAAAGCTGTGCATAACAATCGCGGCTGTCTCACCGGTGTCTACCCTGGTAACGTCGATGATCTCTAGAAGGGTGGTGGTGGTGGAGGATAATGTAGGCGGCGAAAGAGAAGCCAATCCTCCTCCAAGGCCTGCTGGGTGCGGATCACGGATGCAATCTGCTGCTCTAGGATCGAAAGTCGAGCAACAATGTCAGGAGGAAAAGACCGAAATGGCTGAGCAGATGAGGATGACGGACCAAGATATGGATAAGGAGGCATCTGAGCTCTCTCGAGCTCCTGCAAACGCTGAGAATGGGAATCATGCTGGTGTACAAATGACATCAAAAGATCCTCAATAGTATGGCCCAAATGAAATGGGTGGTATGGATCTGTGGGTGGCATGGGTGAGGAAGAGGACCAAAGTAATGGCGTGCTGGTAAGATCGATAGGTGCAACAGAAGATGGGATGGATGCTATCTGAGGCATGACAGGTAATGGCATCGGTACATGGCCAAATGGATGGGCGGAAGAGCCCTCTCCAGGCCCCGCTGGAGGTATGACAGAAGGAATCTGAAACGAGAACTCAGGATGGTGAGCATCCATGCGGTGAGGAGGAAGCGGCGGAACATCCTCGTCAGCCGGTATCCAACCGTGCTGAGCCTCCTCGTCAGGGGGATCCATGTGCTCTGCAAACAGAGCATGCTCGGGCTCAATAGGTAAGGGATCAACAGGAGCTAAAACAGGATCAACGTGAGCAACAGCAGGATCAACGTGAGCAACAACAGGATCAATATGATCGACATGAGGGTCAACTGGAATGTCAGCGATCAGAGGGTCAACAAGAGGATCAACAACATGGTCAGCATCTAACAAAGGAATATCATCAACAGGAACATCGCCAAGTGGCTGACCCGCCAAAATAGGATCAACAGGAACATCAGCATGTGCCAAACCATGCTCATGTGCGGGATCGAAAGCAGCGGCCTGCTCTGGAGCTACTGCAGGCTCGGGATCGTCAAACGCCATATCGAAGTCAAAGTCCGGATCGATAGGATCAAAAGGGTCGGCAGGGTCAACGGGGTCCTCTACAGGCTGGTCCATATGAACGAACTCAATATCACGGTCTGGATCGAATCCAGGAGGAAATACAGGGTCAGAATCCTCGATATCGTCATGCTCAAAAACAAAGCTCGGCATAGGGGCGGCAGATGACGCCTGGTCAGGATCCGAGTCATGAACGAAAAGCTGCGTGCTCGCCACATGTGATGGAGCAGATGCCACAGACTCAAAGGAGTCTGGAGCTGGAGAATGAACAGGCGAGTCTCCGGCAGGAGCATCGGCGATCATCAAAAGACCGCCAGCGGGCAAAAGAGCTGGGTCAGGATCCTCGTCCTCGTATAGCTCATCATCGAAAAGATCAATATCGTCACCAGCCTCGGCATCAAGCATAAGCTCATAAGCTGGGTAGGATGCAAGAGGAATCGGGGCGGGAATCACAGCGAGAGGAAGATCCGCAGCAGGACCACCAACGATGGGCTCATCGACGCCGTCAGGTAGCGCGAATGGCTGAAAGTCGTCGTCGTCTGTACTGGTATAATCCGAGGTGTGCACCTCGTGCTCTGATGACATACTCTCGTCTGACTCCATGGGTCGGGGTCCAGTAGTGTCCGAATCTCCTGCATCTGAGGTATCCATGAGTCTGTAATACAATCACAAGTATGTACAAATATCAGCAAATCAGGTAATCACACAAGTTACCACATAATAATCACATATTCCTCCTAGTCCCACTAGCCTCCCAGCCTCCCAGACTGTCCTTCCTAGTCCCACTAGCCAACCTTTCCCAGCCTCCCAGACTGACTCCCTAGTCCCACTAGCAAACATTTCCCAGCCTCCCAGACTGACTCCCTAGTCCCACTAGCAAACATTTCCCAGTCTCCCAGACTGACTCCCTAGTCCCACTAGACAACTACCTCGATCGATTGGATCGAGCCTCGACCTCCCAGACCGAGCCTCAGCCTCCCAGACTGAGCCTAAAATAATAAAATATGCTCAACATTTGTTTATAAAAAGTTTTGGATCTGGACTTAAGTGGTATGCAGAAAAACATTTTCGTGAGAGCCCTAGTGATCATAGTCTAGACTCAAAATGAACCCTAGTTCGCTATGATCAGAGCTCTGATACCAAGCTGTCACACCCTGGCTTTGCGGAAGCGTGGTTAATTTGGTGTGACTTCTTAATACCATAGCTTAACCATAACAAGCTATATGAATTTAAAATCATGCAAAGTCATCCATTGAAAATAAAACTGTCAAACATTTTCTAGATGGGTAAACACCCAACAACCATTACTTGTCTTAAACAGTACAACTACTACCATAATGCAAACAAAATAAACACGGTTCAGGGGCCATGGCTTGTCCAGGAAAGAGCCATGAGCCTTGAACCCCGGATGACTCTGAATCTAAATGCAGCGGGAAATCCTGCTAAACCGTGCCAGATCCTTAATTCCCTGAAATACATGTAAGTTGAAAAATCAACAATAATGTTGAGCGAGTTCATGCGAAAATGAGTAAATAAACCTTTATCTTTATCAAAAACCCTGGTATGTAGCAAATAAGGAAAAAGAGATCACCAATGGTTTGCAAGGCCATTGATATGTGTAAATGCAAGTAGGAAGGCTCAAACCTAGCAAATTTATGCGTCGGGAACAAAGTCATCCCAAGGTCCGTTCTGCTGGACCTGGGACTGGGCTCGCTACACCCAAATAGATCTACCGCTCCTGCCCCTCGGTCCTACCCTGAGGATTAATGACCTCAAGTTTCCGCCTACCCATTCACATGATCTAAGTAACCCTCCTTACGCTAACCATACCATGTATAACATATCCATAATCATTGTAACATGTATTTCACCCCCGCAGTTTATAAAACTGAAAACAGTTAAGAGAAAAGGGGGACATGAACTCACAGTGAAGGCGTCACTAAATCAGTAATCCGAATATCCGTGTGCTGCGCAACGACCTACATGTGCTAATTCTATTAGACGGATGGCCGTGCTTTAGCTTCATAGTTGATATTTTTGGGAAACGGTTAGACAACCGCTTCGTGTGTATACTTGGTATTTTACTTTCCTTCCCAAGGATGGGGGATTTAAATACATGTGTATTCATATTATCTCATTAAGTCCCACTTAATATATTTTATTTCTTATTCCAAAATATAATTATTTTTCTCAAAAATAATATATTTTCTTTACATAATTCTTTTCCAAAATAATACGTTGACAACATACGTGTCGATGAATATTTCTGCGTAAAGCGTAAGTTACGTTTTAATGATTAGGTGGTAATAGAAATTACCGTTGTAACTTTTATGCTTGTCGTATAAGCGTTTGTATTATTTTGAGTTCGACAAAGTTTGTAAATATTATTTTTACTCTAAAAATAATATTTATACATTTTCACAAAATAATCATAAACAGTGTTGTGAAAAATATATTTATTGAATAAATATTTATCACGTTTATTTTTGTGAAAATCCCACCTCCGAATATTTAATAAAGTCATGGCGAAATATATTTTGTAAATACTTCGAAAATAATTCCAACACTTGTAAATATTCTAAGTGTTAGATTTTTAGAAAATTTCGCCAGAGTTTCCCCTGTAACTGGAGGTGGCCACGCTTTCAAGCGTATCATTTTCTTTTACAAAAACATCTCAACAATTTATTAAATCAACCGAAACAATTTTCCAACATGCTAAACAAGTTTTAACACTTCAAATTGTAGATTATTTTGCGAGGTCGCATTACCACATGAACTTGTAATTTTTCCAAGAGTCGTTTTGTAGATCACTTTATATTAGTGGATCTATTCATATAATAACTTAGTCTTGTAAAAACCCCGTTTTTAGAAACAATCACTCTTCACAACTTCCCGACAACTTTTGTGAAAACTCAATATTTTGTCGGATTTTTTATGTACAAGTGTTTCTACACTTGTAGTTTATAGAAAATCATACTTATTCATATCTTACCCATTTTTATAAAAACGTGATTTTCTCGACACCCGGTCCTACGAATATACCACTTGTACATCCGTAGATCGGCTTGTTTTAGATACTATTTTTCATGTCAAAACATTTTTACACAAGTTCATGTTTCCCGTGTGGTGGAGTTTCACCTTTTAACCCTTGTACACAAGAAACAAGTGTATGTCAAGATACGCGATCCGGACAAAGTCGGGTTAAACGATGATGAGAGCCACCACATCGTAGATCGGGCCATATTAATCAACATATTCAAGTACTACGACTTTTACACGCGTTATGTGCTTTTATCCAACGAAATACACGTTTTTGAAGACTTTAAAGTTTCATTTAGCGGGTTATCGACATTCAACCATCAAAAATCCTTTTAACCACTTTAGACACGATTAATAATGAGTTTTAAACGTTATACCTCTAGCTCGGGGCTAGGGAAGATCTATGGCGAAAACTGAGTGGATAATAGCAAACGGTAGAGGTCCTCCGCGTTCCGTTTGTTCCGAGCTCCGTTGTACGTAACCACCAACACTTGAGTATACTTGGAACTTGCAAGACTTGAACCGACAATGGATGTGGGGGTGGTGGTGATCTCGGCCGAGAGGAGGGAGAGGGAGAGGGAGAGATGTGAAGGTGAAGTGTGTGTTCTTGAGTGTGTGAGAGATGAGTGAATTTATAGAAAAAGTCGTCTCGATCCTCGTGCAATCCAATATAAAATAATAAAACTCGTACTCTTGTCCTTCCTTGGTTGGCCGAAATCTTTAGGATGTAATGGTGCTCGGTTCGTTTTCAATCGTTCAGTTACGGTTCAGTTTGGTTAAGTGCGTTACTTTAAGGTACTAACCTCGTTAGTTGTTTTAGTGCATTAAAAGCGGGTGTTAGGGTAATCAGGGACCCTAACTTGCTCAGAAAAGTACCAATATTAATTTTGGCAATATTTTTATGTTCCGGGTATTGTCCGGTTGTTCGGTCGGATAGTAATCCGTTAAAGTGCTTAAGATATCCGTTAAGCGTCATAAATAATATTTTTAGCGACACAATTTATTCTGCAAAGTGTCGGGAATAATTCCTCATATTTTGGCACTTTATTAATTAGCTAGAAGCTAGTGTGTTGATAAAAGTGCTGTGTTTTGTGCTTAAAGTTCGTTTTAGGCACGTCCAAATCTCTTTATCTTATCCCTAGAGACGTAATCATACAACCCTTGTATCCCTACACACACTATGGGTGTAGTGAAATATTTCCGGCTCATTCAGGCCTTTAGAGGCAGTGTTTGCCCGATGCTGGCTATATCAGCATGTTCACTGTGTATCCGTTTAGTGCTACTGTGCTTTTGTGCATCATGTTTGTCACTAAGGTTCAATAAATAAGTAGTGTAGTGACAGGAATATCAAAGTATGATGCAGATATGTACAAGTACCAACAATCAAGTAGCAGTTTATCAGCAAACTCAGTAAAGCACAGTAATTAGGCAACAATTAATAATTAATTAAGTCGTACGGATACCTGGTTTTGTGAGGGTTGTCACAGTTTCTGGGTCACATCGTGAATAGTCAAGGTATTCATGTTGACCCTACGAAGATTGAAGCAGTTAAGAGCTGGATTACGCCTAAGAACCCGTTCGAAGTTCGTTCTTTCCTCGGATTAGCGGGTTATTATCGACGATTTATCGAAGGGTTCTCTAAGATCGCTGTGCCGCTTACCGCTCTTACCCATAAAGACAGGTCTTTTGTTTGGGGAACTGAACAAGAGTCTGCTTTTCAAACCCTTAAGCGAAAGCTCTGCAATGCTCCCGTTCTCACGTTGCCGGACGGAAACAACGATTTCATTGTCTATTGTGATGCTTCAAACCTTGGTCTTGGATGTGTTCTCATGCAACGGGACAAGGTTATAGCTTACGCATCTCGTCAGCTCAAAATCCACGAGAAGAACTATACGACCCATGATCTCGAGCTAGGCGCAGTTGTTTTTGCATTAAAGATTTGGCGACACCACCTGTATGGTACCAAGTGTACGATCTTCACTGATAACAGGAGTTTACAACACATCTTTAATCAGAAAGAACTTAACATGCGTCAACGCCGATGGGTAGAACTTCTCAACGATTACGACTGTGAGATTTGTTATCACCCAGGCAAGGCAAATGTTGTTGCCGACGCGCTCAGCAGACGGAGTTATTTTGTAATGCCCATAAATTTAAAATTATTATTCTAGAAATAAAAAGAATAATAGTAATTATAAACCACTAGAAAACCCTAATTAAGACACCCAAGCAGGTAGGTAGGCATGTCAATCAAGCAAGTAGGTAGGCATGTCAATCAAGCAGGTAGGTAGGCATGTCAACCAAGCAAGTAGGTAGGCATGTCAATCAAGCAGGTAGGTAGGCATGTCAATCAAGCAAGTAGGTAGGCATGTCAAGCAGGTAGGTAGGCATGTCAAGCAGGTAGGTAGGCATGTCAATCAAGCAGGTAGGTAGGCATGTAAAGCAGGTAGGTAGGCATGTCAATCAAGCAGGTAGGTAGGCATGTCAATCAAGCAGGTAGGTAGGCATGTCAAGCAGGTAGGTAGGCATGTCAAGCAGGTAGGTAGGCATGTCAATCAAGCAGGTAGGTAGGCATGTCAAGCAGGTAGGTAGGCATGTCCCAAAAATTAGTATAAATAGAGGACATTGGGACTTGATATGGGAAGTTGAAACGACGCTCATAAGTTCTGTGTACGTCGAGTTATAGTTAAATCAGTCCACAACACACACTAATTCACGAAGTGCTGCCGCAATTAGGGTAATAACTCGATCGCTATTACGATTCATTTTCCGACTGATCAATATATCCAATGGATGTTTAAGTGCCGCCCACATTAGGGTTATACTTTGTCGTTCGTCGTTAATTCGATGGATGAGTTTAAGTATCGTACTTTGTCGTTCGTCGTTAATTCGATGGATGAGTTTAAGTATCGTACTTTGTCGTTCGTCGTTAATTCGATGGATGTTTAAGTATCGCACTTTGTCGTTCGTTGTGAGAATTTGATCTCGTGAGTTATCGTAAATGCTGTATTAAGTTACTAACCTAGTTTGTGTGCATGTTATTTAAATTAGGTTAAAAGATTAATCAGTAGTCTAAACTCTGCCCATATAAATCTAAAAGGTTAGCACAAGGTAGCTTCACTTTGGAGTTATTAAGGTACGGATCCTTACCCCACTCTTTATTGCTTCATATTTAAATTGTTATAAAACCACTAAATTACTATATCTGTTAAAAACTCCTCACGTCTTTGATTATCGATTCATTTGACAGTCCGTTCGATTCCTATCCTAATCATTTGATTTAGCTTTCATGTCATGCGATAGTATTATGTTATACTCATTATCGCATGTTCCAATATATGTTCCGTTTTGGTTATGAAAATAAGTTTTATAAGTTATGTGAATAAGACCATTTGTACTCTGATACCCTGAGTATCGCTTCTCGTGGAGTGTCCCACGAGCATGTTGTTGCGGCATCGACATCATGTGCTCCATCCGTGACGGAGAGATCGGTTCACGGCGTCTCTTAAGTACAAGTGTGGTACATAAGGCTATTAGGAGGCGTATGGATCGATCCTAGGATTTAAGTATAAGGAGGTGGATAACGGGTATGCCAATTCGCCATCTCATGTGATAATTATGCAGGAGTAGCTACCTGTGTATTGTCACGTTTTAAGTTTGCTCATGGGTACATCCGTAAGATATGATTATGAAATTATGTTCTTGCATCGTATCATTTTCGCATAAGGTTCCATCCGGATAAGATTTCATATAAAGCATTATTTGTTATTTGAGCCTAAAATTCCGTACTGAGCATTCGGCTCATTCCGTAGACTTTTTGTATATACAGGTCCACAGGTTACTTTGGGAGGGGAAAAGAGAGAAGAACAAAGCCTAGGAATAAATCTGAAGATGTTAGTTAATTAAGATGAATGTCTCCGCTTGTATATTAATCTTAATTTTAATGGTCGTGTGGTTGTATCATTATCAAATAAATGGAATTATGACTTTTGTTTATGTTACCGTTATTGTGACACGTCTGCCCTTCCGGGTTGGGGTGTTATAGCTATGGTATCAGAGCAAAGGCTCTTTCCTGTAGAAAATTTGAAGATGACGCACAAACTTGGTGGGAAGGATATAAGCAAGTCAAAGGAGGGGATGATTTTGACACCAATCTTTCATGGGTCGACTTTCGTAATATCTTTTACGACAAGTATTTTTCGACCACTGATAAAGAAGCTTATATCAGGGAACTCAAGCTCATAAATCTCTTAAAATCATCTCTGCGCTCAAGGCTCGAAAATCCATATCAAACGGCTGTGCTGGATTCCTAGCATCGATTAAGGATACTTCTGCTAGTATTAAGAGTATCGATAGCCACTCCGTTGTTCGTGAATACCCTGATGTATTTCCGGATGAACTCCCGGGATTACCACCCGACCGTCAGTTAGAATTCACCATCGACTTGATCCCAGGTGCCGAACCTATTTCTAAAGCTCCATACCGTATGGCCCCGATGGAACTGAAGGAGTTGAAGGAACAATTGCAAGAATTGTTAGATCTAGGATTCATAAGACCCAGTGTTTCACCTTGGGGTGCTCCGGTCTTATTTGTGAAGAAGAAAGACGGTAGTATGCGTTTATGTATTGACTACCGAGAGCTGAACAAGATTACTATTCGTAATCAGTATCCTTTGCCTCGCATTGACGATCTCTTTGATCAACTTCAGGGGGCTCAGTTCTTCCTCAAAAATCGACCTGAGGTCTGGGTACCATCAGCTAAAGGTCAAGAATGATGATGTTCCCAAGACCGCCTTTCGTACTCGATATGGTCATTACGAATTTTTGGTTATGCCCTTTGGGCTAACTAATGCACCCGCAGTCTTCATGGATTTGATGAATCGCGTATTTCACCAATTCCTAGACAAATTCGTTCTTGTCTTTATCGATGACATTCTGGTGTATTCTAAGAGTCACGAAGAGCATGAAGCACATCTACATGAAGTACTTGGAACCTTGCGGCATGAGAAGTTGTACGCGAAGTTTTCCAAATGTGACTTTTGGCTTAGCCAAGTGTCATTTCTAGGTCATGTCATATCAGCAGAGGGAATTATGGTAGACCCAACAAAGGTTGAAGCTATTACAAAATGGCCAAAACCCACTTCTGTTACCGAAATACGAAGTTTCTTGGGTCTTGCTGGCTATTACCGAAGATTTGTTGAAAGATTCTCGGTAATTGCTTTACCACTCACAAAACTCCTAAGGAAAGGGGTGAAGTACTCATGGAATGAGGAACAAGAGAAAAGATTACTGAAGGGCCAGAATTAGTTCAGATTACAAATGAAAAAGTCACTATGGCCCGAGAAAAACTGAAAGAAGCTCAGAGTAGACAAAAGAGCTATGCAGATCAAGATAGACGACCCCTCGAATTTAAAATTGGTGATCACGTATTCTTAAAGATATCACCTTGGCATGGTGTTCGTAGATTTGGAATTAAAGGGAAACTTAGTCCCCGTTTCATCGGTCCGTTTGAAATCCTTGAAAGAATTGGAGAAGTGTCATATCGACTGGCTTTACCGCCTCAACTCTCTCACGTTCATAACGTTTTTCATATATCCTCTTTAAGAGGATATAATTATCATCCACTCCATGTCATTAGTTATCCGTTACTTACAATTCACGAAGATTTGTCCTACGAAGAGGAACCAGAAGCCATCTTAGATCGACAAGAAAGGGTTTTGCGTAGGAAAGTAATTCCGTTTGTTAAAGTCCTTTGGAAAAATCACTCGGAACACGAAGCAACATGGGAATCTGAAGAATCAATTCGTTCTCTATACCCTAATCTATTTTCGCAATAGAATTTTAGTCGAGTAACGGTAAATCTTGCTCTTTGATATATGCTCATTTGTTTCTGTTTACGGTCATTTATGCTTTACCTTATGTGAATATATTTTAGCTATGACTAAGCATATCTATGTAGAAAATATCAGTACTAATAGCCACTCTAAGTATCTGTAAGTCTCTATTAACTTTTCGTATGGTAAGATATTTTATAGAAGGACCATTAGGGCACATATATAAGATAATTGACAAGTATAGTCATGACTTTAGTTATGAATTTCAGATACACATGTGTGGTTAGGAGATTCTGGTTATATAAGTTAGTAACTCTGCTATAAAAGTTTCGTTTCTGTTACTTATGCAATAGGTTATATTCTTATTTGAAAATTTTCGAGGACGAAATTTCTTTTAAGGGGGTAATAGTTGTAATGCCTATAAATTTAAAATCATTATTCTAGAAATAAAAAGAATAATAGTAATTATAAACCACTAGAAAACCCTAATTAAGACACCCAAGCAGGTAGGTAGGCATGTCAATCAAGCAAGTAGGTAGGCATGTCAATCAAGCAGGTAGGTAGGCATGTCAATCAAGCAAGTAGGTAGGCATGTCAATCAAGCAGGTAGGTAGGCATGTCAATCAAGCAACTAGGTAGGCATGTCAAGCAGGTAGGTAGGCATGTCAAGCAGGTAGGTAGGCATGTCAATCAAGCAGGTAGGTAGGCATGTCAAGCAGGTAGGTAGGCATGTCAATCAAGCAGGTAGGTAGGCATGTCAATCAAGCAGGTAGGTAGGCATGTCAAGCAGGTAGGTAGGCATGTCAAGCAGGTAGGTAGGCATGTCAATCAAGCAGGCAGGTAGGCATGTCAAGCAGGTAGGTAGGCATGTCAAGCAGGTAGGTAGGCATGTCCCAAAAATTAGTATAAATAGAGGACATTGGGACTTGATATGGGAAGTTGAAACGACGCTCATAAGTTCTGTGTACGTCGAGTTATAGTTAAATCAGTCCACAACACACACTAATTCACGAAGTGCTGCCGCAATCAGGGTAATAACTCGATCGCTATTACGATTCCTTTTCCGACTAATCAATATATCCAATGGATGTTTAAGTGCCGCCCACATTAGGGTTATACTTTGTCGTTCGTCGTTAATTCGATGGATGAGTTTAAGTATCGTACTTTGTCGTTCGTCGTTAATTCGATGGATGAGTTTAAGTATCGTACTTTGTCGTTCGTCGTTAATTCGATGGATGTTTAAGTATCACACTTTGTCGTTCGTTGTGAGAATTTGATCTCGTGAGTTATCGTAAATGTTGTATTAAGTTACTAACCTAGTTTGTGTGCATGTTATTTAAATTAGGTTAAAAGATTAATCAGTAGTCTAAACCCTGACCATATAAATCTAAAAGATTAGCACAAGGTAGCTTCACTTTGGAGTTATTAAGGTACGGATCCTTACTCCACTCTTTATTGCTTCATATTTAAATTGTTATAAAACCACTAAATTACTATATCTGTTAAAAACTCCTCACGTCTTTGATTATCGATTCATTTGACAGTCCGTTCGATTCCTATCCTAATCATTTGATTTAGCTTTCATGTCATGCGATAGTATTATGTTATACTCATTATCGCATGTTCCAATATATGTTCCGTTTTGGTTATGAAAATAAGTTTTATAAGTTATGTGAATAAGACCATTTGTACTCTGATACCCTGAGTATCGCTTCTCGTGGAGTGTCCCACGAGCATGTTGTTGCGGCATCGACATCATGTGCTCCATCCGTGACGGAGAGATCAGTTCACGGCGTCTCTTAAGTACAAGTGTGGTACATAAGGCTATTAGGAGGCGTATGGATCGATCCTAGGATTTAAGTATAAGGAGGTGGATAACGGGTATGCCAATTCGCCATCTCATGTGATAATTATGCAGGAGTAGCTACCTGTGTATTGTCACGTTTTAAGTTTGCTCATGGGTACATCCGTAAGATATGATTATGAAATTATGTTCTTGCATCGTATCATTTTCGCATAAGGTTCCATCCGGATAAGATTTCATATAAAGCATTATTTGTTATTTGAGCCTAAAATTCCGTACTGAGCATTCGGCTCATTCCGTAAACTTTTTGTATATACAGGTCCACAGGTTACTTTGGGAGGGGAAAAGAGAGAAGAATAAAGCCTAGGAATAAATCTGAAGATGTTAGTTAATTAAGATGAATGTCTTCGCTTGTATATTAATCTTAATTTTAATGGTCGTGTGGTTGTATCATTATCAAATAAATGGAATTATGACTTTTGTTTATGTTACCGTTATTGTGACACGTCTGCCCTTCCGGGTTGGGGTGTTACATATTTGCTCAGTATTCGCAATACCCAAGCCCAGCACAACCTCGAAACTCTCATCCGCGAAGCCCAGCATGCTTGTTTTAATGAACGCACTTTGAAGAAAGAGAGGATCTACCATGATGGAGCTCAACTGGTAAGCAAAGCCGATGGGATTTTCTATTATCTGGACCGAATTTGGATCCCTAAGCGGACCGATTTGCGAAAGATTATAATGAACGAAGCCCACAAATCCCGCTATTCTATTCATCCCGCTGCCGATAAAATGTACCAGGATCTTCGGTACAAGTATTGGTGGCCGGGTATGGAACGGGATATTGCTCTCTATGTTGGAAGTTGCCTAACTTGCGCCAGAGTTAAAGCCGAACATCAGCGACCTTCTAGCTTACTCGAACAACCTCCAATCCCTATATAGAAGTGGGAGAGTATAGCTATGGATTTCATAACCAAACTCCCGCCCACACCATCAGGTCATAACAACATTTGGGTTATAGTTGATCGTCTGACCAAATCAGCCCACTTTTTGCCAATACGGGAAGACTACAAGGTAGAACGACTAGCCCGAATCTACACCGACGAGATCATTTGTAATCATGGTACGCCTCGTGACATCATTTCAGACCGTGACGCTCGGTTTACTTCGCGATTGTGGGAAACGTTTCAAGCGGCTCTTGGTACGTCGCTTAACCTGAGTACTGCATTCCATCCTCAAACTGACGGACAGACTGAAAGAACGATCCGTACTCTTGAGGACATGCTCCACGCGTGTGTCATAGACTTCAGTGGTAGTTAGAACAAATACCTACCGTTAGTCGCATTCTCGTACAACAACAGCTATCATGCCAGCATACAAATGGCACCTTTCGAGGCTTTATATGGAAGAAGATGTCGTTCGCCTATTGTGTGGCACGAGATCGGTCACTCGCAATTAACCGGTGCCGAGTTGCTACAAGAAACGACTGACAAAATCCTCCAGATTCGAGACAACTTGTCGAAAGCCAGGGATAGAAAGAAAAGTTACGCCGATAAAAGACGCAAGCCCCTTGAATTTGACGTTGGCGACTACGTACTCCTAAAGGTATCACCTTGGAAGGGTGTGGTCAGATTCGGCAAGAAAGGGAAATTAGCTCCTCGATATGTTGGACCTTTTAAGATTCTGGAAAGGATCGGAAAAGTCGCCTACAGACTCGAACTACCGGAGGAACTTAGTAACGTCCACCCGACTTTCCATGTGTCAAACCTCCGAAAATGCCTAGCTGATCATGATTTGATTGTACCTCTCGACGACCTTCAGATCAACGAAACGCTGCATTTCGTGGAAACGCCTGTCGAAATCATGGATCGCCAAACCAAGCAACTCAGGCGCTCACGCATCCCTATCGTGAAAGTCCGATGGGAAGGAAAACGAGGCGCAGAGTTCACTTGGGAACTCGAAAGCGACATGAAGGCTAAGTACCCGCAACTGTTTAAATGAAGATCTGAAGCGCGTAATTGGTAATATCACTCACGGTGCTGTGCAGCTTCGAGCCTAATTTCGGGATGAAATTCCCTAAACAAGGGGAGGCTGTAACACCCCGTGTTTTCGAATGTCAAAGTCAAAGTCAAAGTCAAAGTCCAAGTCAACTTTGACTTTCTTTGACTATAAATAGTCTATTTTATGTTTTATTTGTATTATGTGGAGTAAGTGTTGTTAATCAGAATAAATCGAAGTAATCGAATGTTTAATCGATGCGAACCGATTTACGACTGTGAATAGTAGGAAGTAACAATGCGATAAAGTTAATCAATCAATAGTCAAGCTAATCGAATCATCAATCGACTCGAGACTCGAACTATGCGAATTTGGTGTTATATTACTTGTGTGTGTGCCTTATGTGTTACCTGTGCATGTTTACTATATGTTTTGGGTGGTAATCAATCGAATCAACCGAAACTCGAATCGAAACTCGAAACCCAATTGAATGCAATCGAAATCGAATCATGGTAGTTAGTGGAAAAGAGGTTACACGAGATGTAGATGCTTAGATATAGTGGTTGGGATTAAAAGTAATTTGAATAGGAAACTCTATCGTACTCGTATCATCTTCAATCGAAATCGAAATATCAGAAATCGTCACACCGAACACTCGAACCAGGCTGTTGATCGATCAGGCTGTCAGCCGATCGAACAGCCCAGCCGATCGGACGGACTGTCCGATCGAGCAGGCTGTCCGATCGGGATGCCTGGCCGATCGGCCAGCCCTTTCCTCTTTTGGAGCCTATAAATAGGGCTGCCATTGTCATTCTTTCCACTTTTGGAAACTCTCTGACCAACCAGCTCGTGCTCCTCATCTTTTCTCAGATTTCTTCCGATTCCGGTAAGTTTTCATCCTAAATCTTGTACTTTCTTCATCAATACACACTCCTACACCTTTCTATCTTTCAAATCTTGATTTCTAACCGTGAAATCATCAAGATCTAAGCATTCTAGGGTGATGTCATCATGGTGTTCTTCAAGAACATCATGTTTTGGCCTCAATCCACCATGAATAGCTCGGATCTAACCGATTTCCACATAAACAAGCTAAGATCTATCACAGATCTGAACATTTACATGAAGTGAAGGATTGAAAGAAGAAATTCTAACTTTCTTTCAACTCTTTTACACTCAATGCCTTCAAACCGGTAGAGACGGAGCTTGAACCAACACACTAATTATTCTAATAGTTGTATGGTTCAAGATTCGGGTTCTATCTACGAGGTTCACCGATTACGGGTTAAAACGTTAAACTACCATTCCGAACCGTTCACTGGCCGGATTTGGGTGATTCCTGTCCGAGCAGGGGAAACAAGTAAGAACGAAAGTGTTATGGTTCAACTCGTTGTCAAACTACCTCGATATAACGTCAAATAACCAGAACAGCCAAGTGTTAGACGAACAGGCCGACCAAGTCAGGATGCTGACCGAACGGTTAGGCTGTCCGAATGGACAACCCAACCGATCGGACATGTCAACCGATCGACCAGGTCAGCCGATCGGCTAGCATGTGGCCCCACACTTTGACAAATTTCATGAAGTATGGTATTGAACGAAGTGATGTCCGATCGAACGGCTGATTGGTAAACATTACTCTTCGGATCATGAGATACTATGCTTCAACCCTTAATCGATTTTCAACTCGTTCGTAGTATTGAAGTGCCACCCGATCGAACATGCCGTCCGATCAGGTGACATCTCATTGAGAACTCAACTAGAAGTGTCTAACCGATCGGTTAAGCCGGCTGATCGAACATGCCGTTCGATCGATCGACCTGAAAGGTAAGAACACTTCAGTGATCTTAAATACCACAACGAAAACTTCAAAAGGTCAAACCATCATACACAAACACATTTTACTCAAAGGAAGAAATAATCCACTCGAACAGTCCAGCCGATCGAGTCTATCGGCCGATCGAACAGACTGTCCGAACGGACTGTCTAACCGAACGAACGACCCGTCCGATCGAACATGCGGTTCGATCGACCAGGCTGTTCGACCCATCAATACTTGCTTCCATTCTACGTGTTACTCATCGTTATGCTATCGAACTATTCAGGCTAACCCTACTCTCAAGCGCTCCCTTCAATCCATCAATCAATCGCTGTGAGTATAATCGATCCTTTTTTGCTTTTAGCACTTTTGGGTGTTACATACGTTACTTATTTCAAAACACAATCAAACACACTACTCAATTATTTGAACGCTAACCGATTCGCATGTATTACGTGACTAAATGAATGCTTGTTGTTATGTTTACACGTGGAATGCTGTCTACCTGCCTTAACGACGTAGTACTGTAGTTTGGACTCAGCAACCGTTCACACGGGAGTTGTTAAGGACAATTACTTGCATGGATTACGGTGGTAATCATGTATTGCGAACTGTCCCGGACAGTCAACCCGCAGTCACTGGTATCGATAGATCCATGTCGATAATTAACATGCTTCGTTTTCCTCTGTGTACGTGCTGGTTATGCGTAAACTATTTCGAACTCTATATGCTATTATCAAACTTGTATGCTCACCTTTACATTATATGTATTAACTTTATTTTAACGTATGTGACAGGTGTTTAAGATGTTTGCTTGCTAGGAAAGCGAGGCTAGAATAAAGCTCTAGAGCCCCCCAACAAATAGTTGTCTGTCAGGAATAAGCAACTAGAGCATACTTGTTTGTAGATCTTGTCAGGCTAGGTCTTTAGGAGCATTTGAACAATATGTTATTATTTACATTCAAATCTGAGTTGTCGGAACAGAATATTTGCCTGGTTGTATCTGTAATAATTTGTTTTATTATTTGGGACACGGTATGGGACGTGTTATTTAAACTAAATAGTGATGATAGTTGTTATGGAAACTTCTGGACAATCTGTTTCGCTCAGTGCCATGCCCCGATGATTCCGCCATCAGTTGGGGTGTGACACTAACGACTACCATTCATTCTAATAATGATTTATCTTGTAACATAAGTTAATTACAGCAGATTATTGTTTGTATTACTCAGATTTATCATGATTACTTCATTGCTTTATCAAAACTTCAACACTAGACTAGTTTATGTTCAAGACTTGTTTAAGTTCTTTAGACTTTCTATCTTTTTGACCTTTAAGCAATCATGTAAAATGCAAGGATCTAAGTGCTTACTACTAGCACAAGGCTAGGGGAGTTCGAGTGTAAAAAAGTGGTGGATAAAAGAAGACGAGAGCGGTCCTTGAACTTCCGAACGCACCAAGCTTCGTTGTTCACCTTCTTACACCTATGGATGCTTGTGGAATGTATGAGAAATGAGTTGAGGTTGTGGTATGGTGGATGGTTATAGCTGCCGTAAGTAGCAAGAGAGGGAGGAGAGAGTTTGCTAGAGTGGTTGATTGTGAATGAGAATGATCAAGACCCTTGGTGCTTATTTATAAGCCAAATTTCAAGTTTATCCATCATGTATTATGCTCCTCATCCTCCAACATATGATTACATGGTGGGTTATATGTCTAATATCATTCCTACATATCAAATAAAATATGAAAAGAAATCAAGGGGGGTGTACCCCCTTGTCTAGAACCGGTATTGGGGGGGGGGGTTGGGATGCAAGTATTGGTTACTGGTTTAGTTACAACTCTAGTTAGGACTTAATGATATAGTTTGTGTATTCTTGTGTGTTATTTAATATAAAGTGTGGTAGGGTGTTCGGGGATCCCTACTAGCTCAGAAAAATAAAAACATTGTGTGTGGCAAAATTTTAGTGTCCTGGGTAATGTCCGGTCGTTCGGTTAAACACCGTTCCGTTAAAGTGTTTAATTATGTACCGGGTATTTTATTTAGCGTTCAAATCCCGATTTATGGCGTTCTAATTTATTTTTATTATTCTATAAAAATAAACTCGCCAAAATATTATTGAAATAAATTTCAGTTGCCAAGACTGGCTGCGTTGTCCGCGTTTCGCAGTAAAAGCACTGTGTCGCGCTGAAACACGCGGTATGCGCTTAAACTTGAAAAATAACGTTTTTAAGCGTTTTAATTTATTTTTCAACATGAACCTGATTAAAATAAGATTTTAATCATAACAGAATATTTGTGGGATTTAAATATTATCCGGGCGGTCACCAACGTTCGTTTCGCAGTTTTGTCGTAATTAGTTCTTTAGTTCAAATAAACATGTTTTCGCCAAACCAAATCCTTCGAAACTTATTTCTAAGTTATGTAAGGGATATATAGAGTATGTTTGTCTTACGTCATAGTTCCGGGGTGTATGTCGCGTTAAACTGATTGCGTTTAAGCACCAGTTTGCGTATAATCTTCCAGAATGTGATTTAAAGCATGAAATCGGTGTCGAATCAAATTGTAAAATTAATAAACACAATTGCACATATAATAACACCAAAACACATATAATAACACCAAAGCACAAGGTTTTATTGATAACTGACATTGTTTTACATTATACGATGATTACAGAACATAGTTGTCACAATCATGTTATCATCTAAACGCATAGCTAACATACCCATAGTTTTAGCATGTATTTCCCCTCGATTGTTTTAATAACAAAACATTTAAATCATTGAAAGGAGGGACATGAACTCACAAATTTGCGTTCCGTGTATTATGAAATCGAAGTGAGCGTCCGTACGTGTCAATAACCTACATGTGTACTAATCTCGTTAGACACTAGGTCTTTCGGACCTCGTACAAGTTGTTCATCTTGAATTCTTTATTATGTTCTCGTGTGACGTCTTTGGAACAATTTTGTATTTTAGAGCTTGATGGTTTACTCGCTCGATTGTTATGTATATACATACATTCTATACGTATTGAATTATATGTGAACGGCTTCGAACCTATGTCATTGGGCTTAACCCACGTTTTATTGTTTTTGGGCCTAGCCCTAGTTTTATGTCGTTGGGCCTCGCCCTAGTTTTCTTGTTATTGGGCCTAGCCCTAGTTTCTAATGTCATTGGGCCTAGCCCTAGTTTTACTGTCATTGGGCCTTGGCCCATGTATGTTAGCAATTTGGGCCTAACCCAAATAATTTATTTTTGGGCTCTAGCCCATGCATTTTAGTAATTTGGGCCTAGCCCAAATCTAATTTTGGTGAGTCCATTAAATATACTCTTGCATTTTTACCAAAAATTCACCAAGCATGTAACTTAATAAGTTCGTTTTTCACATGAAAAATACTTGGTAATTTTTATAGTTTTCGACTTTCCGGATTCTTGTTTTTGACCACTTAGTTATGTGTTCGTTTTAGTGTCTAAAAATATGTTATTTTTAGACTCGACATTGTAGTAACTTGTTCACGATTTACTAGCATTTCTTGTTCTCGATACGCCCAATTTGTCGTCATCAAGTGTTATGTATTTCCATCTTGGCCATTTTATTTAATTGTCCGATTTACTAGCATTTCTTGGACCATGTAGGAACATTTCTTGTAAACCCCTTTTAAACTCTTGTTTCTTTATGAAATCTTTTAAATATATATTTAGTTCATGGAAGTGAGTATGATGATCTCACAAGATTTAAACATATCCATGTTTAAATCATATATTTATGTTAATCATGGTAAGATGAACATAAGTCTTGAATACTACAAAAATCTACTCACAAGATCATCATAAACATAGACTTTAAGCTACTAATCTCAACAAAAATAACATACTCAACATGAACATATGAACATATTAACACTAAACAACATAAATCAACACATAATATATTCATATTTAGTGTTTATTAGCATTGTGTTTAGGGTTTTTGTTGTGATTTTTATTAAGCTTCAAGATAATCAACTTGTACAATAATAATCTACTAATAATATGGAGCTTAAAATGATGGTTAGAGATCTTACAAGATTGCACTAGTTAGACAAGAAAATAAGAAGAAATTAAGCTCCAAAAGTGCTCCAAATAATGCTCCAAGTTTACACCATGAAAGGTGGATCTTGTAAGGCTTGTAAATGGGTAAAATAAGGTGAATAATGCTAGCTTATGGTGGTGTTTGGGGCTGTTTGTTCCAGCCGAGAATAAGAGGAGAAAGAGAGGAGGTTTTTGGTTGCAACTTGATGAGAATTGTGATGATAGAAGTAAGGTCTTGTTAGACTATTATAACCATGCTTCCTTAGTCAAGATTTCATGTCACCAAGCCATACTCAAGTTCTTACACCCTTTGAAAATGTTGGACAAATTGGTGAGGCCACATGGGCCCACCATGACCGTGAATAATGGGGGGGGGGGAGGGGTAAGATGTTTATTTTTTTTTTAAAGTTACTAATTATAAGATATTTTGGTCATTAGGAGGTGTAGGGTGATTAGCATTTTAAGTACATCATTAGTAGGGTAATTAGGGATTAGGACTTTAATTATCATTAACTAGTTCACTAGACTAGTTAAAATAGTGTTTAACTAGTTTAAACAGTTCCCGGTTAAGCGCCGGTTCACCTACGATGCTTTTATGTCGTACCGATAAGGATTTTCCGTAAGTTGTTTTCTTGCATCCGAAAGTTGTATGAAGTGATTCCGAGTCCCAAATTTAGCTTAACTAGTTCACTAGAGTTTCCATTTGGTTGCTACGATGACGGAAATATTGCTTACTAGCTCGTCGGTTCGCTAACGGACTAGTTTAGTGCATGGCGATGCAATACCGGAAACTTGTGATTATGAACATTCCGTTGATATCATCCTATAATTTTAGTATGTTTTTCATCAATTGACATTATTCCGAAGTCCCGAAAATGCTTTGTTATAGGTTCGGACGCGTTAAAAATGCTATTATTTAAGCCGAAACGGACATTTTTGAGATTAGGGCGTTATACCGGAAAGTCTTGTTTGTTTGCAAGATGTGTTTTCATAATAATGTTTTCGTATATAAATGGACTCAATTATGTTATCCGAGTGTCGTTTTTCAGTGTTTCGGTCTGATTTCACGGTTTGCTGGCATGAATAGTTTAACCGTGAATAGTGCACGCAACACTTTTTACCAACACTTTTAGGACATTGTTTGTTTGGTTTCGCATTACGTGTTTTGGCTTTGTTTTCTTGTCCTAACACTGTTATCCAGTATACGACACAGTTACGTAATTAAATTATGCTAAATGTATGAGATTTAGAAATATAAATAGTGATTAGATTGTACGGAGTTACCAGTTATTTGCTAGTTGTCACAATAAACTAGTGGATACACACTAGCCCTAAAACTCTCCACCGGAAGAATGAATGATATCACCATCAAAGCATTCCACCACTTCCAAATACATTTTACCATCAACAACACCCAATTTGACCTAATCGCAATAGAATTCTGATTATCAACAAACTTATCCCCAGCCAACCAACTCATCCTCTTCGATTAAAACTCCTGAAACAACCTCCCAAACCGACTCATAAACGAGTAAATGTTCAGATCTGGGTAGATTAGGGCTTCTAATGGGTATAGTTTTGTGAGTGAGAAGAGAGAGAAGGTGTTCCAACGATGGTAATTGCGAAGATGGTGGTGGTGCTCGTGGTTGCCGGAGGTTGGGGTGGTGGTTGTAACGCTTCGCAGTTTGGAACTTTCTTTATCTAGAAAGGTTATTTGTATTTCTATTTATGGAAACTTGTAATCTCTTTATATTCGTCTTTCATTTCCAAGCATTATAATCCGAGACTTGAATCATAATAAAACTCGATCCTTTTTATACATTGTTTATACATACTTGTTATAAATGTGATAAACGGTCTCACTAATAATATGCCAATAGGTTTTTACACGCTTAGCAGATTAATTTTGAGATATAAACATAAATCAATAACTTTCTTATCTCGTGGGGAACATCTCTCGGATATATGGACTTAGTACTCCGAAATTTTGTTTGAGAGATTGCCTGATTCTGAGATATTAGGTCTTTATACTTATTGATATCTAGGGTATTATACTCTGTAACACGCCGTGTTTTCAAATGTCAAAGTCAAAGTCAAAGTCCAAGTCAACTTTGACTTCTTTGACTGTTAATGTTTCTCTTTACTTTTTGTATTATGTGGAGTAAGTGTTGTCTAAATGAAATGATCGAATGTTTAATCAATGCGACCGATTTACGACTGTGAATAGTAGGAAGTAACAATGCGATAAAGTTAATCAATCAATAACCAAGTTAATCGATTTATCAATCAAACTCGAGACTCAAACTATGCAAACTCTGGTGTTGTTATATGTGTGTGTGCCTTATGTGTTACTTGTGCATGTTTATTTATATGTTTTGTGTGGTATACAAGCGAATCAATCGAAAATCGAATCGAAACTCGAAAGACAATCAAACTCAATCGAAACTGACATCGAAACGTGAAATGTAGATGCTTGAATGTAGATATAGTGATTGGGACTGAAAGTAATTTGACTAGGAACTCTATCGTATTCGCATCATCGTCCATCGAAATCGAAACATCGAAAATCGTCGCGAAATACTCCAAGTGGGTCGCGGATCGAACAGGAGGCATCCTGATCGAACAGGCCAGCCGATCGGCTAGCATCTTGCTAGCCGATCGAGCAGCCCATTCGATCGGAGCTCCTGGCCGATCGGCTGCCACTTTCCTCTTTTGGAGCCTATAAATAGGGCTATCATTGTCACACTTTCTATTTTTGGAAAGCTCTGACCGAACCAGCCTTCTTCTTCACCTTTTCTCAGATTTCTCTCAACTCCGGTAAGTTTTCACTCTAATTCTTGTACGATTTTGATCATTGCATGATTCTACACCTTTCTATCTTTCGAAACTCGATTTCTAACCGTGAAATCACCAAGATCTAAGTGTTCTTGGGTGATGTCATCATGGTGTTCTTGAAGAACACCAAACTTTGGCCTCATTCAACCGTGAATAGCTTAGATCTGACCGATTTCCACATGAACAAACTAAGACTCTTACAAATCTTAACATTTTTAAGAATAATTTCCAACTTTCTTCAACCTTTTACACTTGAAACCTTAAAATTGGTAGAAACGGAGCTTGAACCGGCTAGCTAATCATCTTAACAGCTAAGAGGTTCAAGATTCGGGTTCTATGAACAAGGTTCACCGATTTCGGGTTAAACTCTAAACCGACGCTCCGAACCGTTCACCGGCCGGACTTGGGTGATTCCTGTCCGAGCCGAAGAAACGAGTAGGAACGAAGGATCTCATAGGTCAACTCGTTATCAAACTACCTCGATATGACGACAAGTAATTAAACAGCCAAGAGTTAGACGAAAGGCCGACCAGGTCAGACTTGCTGGCCGAACGGCTAGGCTGTTCGAACAGCCCAGCCGATCGGACATGCCAGCCGATCGACCGGGCCAGCTGATCGGCTAGCACATGGCGTCGCATTCTTCAAACTTCCTGAGGTATGGTATTGACGAAGTGATGTTCGATCGAGTAGGCTACTCGATTGGTAAACATTACTCTTCGGATCATGAGATACTATGCTTCAACACTTGATTGATTCTACAATTCGTTCGTAGTAGGGAATGCCAGCCGATCGAACAGCCCATTCGATCGAACGACATCCTATCGAGAATCACTTCAAAGGTTCCCAGCCGAATCGGTTAAGCCGGCCGATCGAACAGACCGTTCGATCGATCGACCTGAAAGGTAAGAACATTTTAGTGTTCTCAAATACTACAACGAAAACTTCAAAAGTTCAAATCCTCAAACACAAACACACCAGAGGAAGAAACAATCCACTCGAATGGCCCAGCCGATCGAGCCTACCGGCCGATCGAACAGGACTGTCCAAACGGACATACCAGCCTATTCGATCCATTCACACTTGTCTATCTTTCCACGATTACTCATTGCTGTGCTATCAAACTATTCAGGCTAACCCTACTCTCAACGCTCCCTTCAATCCATAATCAATCACTGTGAGTATACTCGATCCCTTTTTGCTTTTAGCACTTTTGGGTGTTACATACGTTACTTATATCAAAACACAAATGATCACACTACTCAACTATTTGAACGCTAACCAATATGCATGTATTACGTGACTTAATGAATGCTTGTTGATTGTGTTTACACGTGGAATGCTGTCTACCTGCCTTAACGACGTAGTACTATAGTTTGGACTCAGCACCCGTTCACACGGGGGTTGTTAAGGACAATTACTTGCATGGATTACGGTGGTAATCATGTATTGCGAACCGTCTCGGACGGTCAACCCGCAGTCATTGGTATCGATAGGTCCATGTCGATAATTAACATGCTTCGTTTTCCTCTGTGTACGTGCTGGTTATGCGTAAACTATTCGAACTCTATATGCTATTATCAAACTTGTATGCTCACCTTTACATTTTATGTATTGACTTTATTTTAATGTATGTGACAGGTAATTAGGATGCTTATTTGCTAGGAAAGTGAGGCTAGAATAAGTTTCTAGAAGCCCCCAACAAATAGTTGTCTGCCAAGAACAAGCGTCTGAGGCATAGTTGTCTGTAGATCTTGTCCTCTGGCATTACAGCCAGAAAGTCAACAGAATAGGGGTCTAGAAGCAGATAAACAATTGCTGTAATAATATTTGAATCTGAGTTGTCGGAACGGAATTTCTTGTTTGGATGATTATCTGTAATGACATGTTTGTTTATTCGGGATACGTATGGGACGTATCTTTAACTGGATTATATAAATAGTTGTTATGGAAACTTCTGAACAATCTGTTTCGCTCAGTGCCACGCCCCGATGATTCCGCCATCGGTTGGGGTGTGACAGATTGGTATCAGAGCCATAACTATAGGGAATTAGGTTAGATACGACCTAGTACGAGTCGCTGTCTTAGAGACCTAGACTATAGTTAGGAACCATCAGACCAAGTTTATGTGCCTTATTCTACAATTCTTCACTATCACTGCACCCGAATTTCCAATTAAAGTTAAGCGATTTGGTTGGGAATAGGTGTGAAAGCCGCAAACTCCTGACCAAATTGCCTGACTAATGCTGATTTCATCTATTTATTCATGCTTATCGCATTGTTTTCCAAAAGGTATGAGGAGAATTTTCATCAAGACTAGGTGTGGAAATCGTGAACTCTCGACGAAATTATCTGCTCAATCTCCTTAAATTTTCTTAAAACAAGGAAGAAATTGCTAAGCCAAGGGGTGAAACCCTAACCTTGGCAGTTTGTTCTGGACTTTATTTATCTCACCAAGGCCTCGACGGACTCCAACGACCTGAACTCACAAGTATGACCTAGGGAACGCGTGTGGAATGCCAAAGAGTCGAGGCAGAAACGCGACCTCTAGAGTCAAAAATGATGACAAGTCTACTGTGAATAGTCGAGTTGCTTGGGATAGTCGATGTCTAGTAGCCGCAGACAATCTATCTCTCGATTTTATGGGTTTCGATTCTGAGAACCACAACCGTGCACTCTGATGACTCGTTGATTTTCTGTTTACGTGTTTATATTTTGGATATTATTCGATTTTACTGCTATTTCGATCAACACACACGACTCATACTGTTATTCTATCCCCATTCGATCTCCAGTTGCTGCAATCCAGGCGATATTATGCTATGTTATGCCGTACGATCAAGTTAGGCTAATACGATGCTATTCGATAAGCTATATGAACGACGCACGAGTTTTGAATGATAGGATCTTGAGGCAGTCAGAATGCTATATGTGCTTATAGGGGAACTACGTGACATTACCTGCCTCTGTGATTAAATGCGTATGTGCCTTTCATGACTAAGTGCTTGTGTGCTCTACTTGCTTATGTGCTTCTGTGGTTATGTGGATTCTGTGCTTTTGTGTCTATGAGATTACGTAATATGTGTTTCGACGTGTTCCTAAGCTTTAGTAGTCTAGACGTGTGAGATGAGATTCGATTACGTTGTGTTGAGTCCGTGACGATGTCTATTACAGACCATGTCGTCGTCTGGATCACGTCAACGTCTGACCCGCCAAGAAAAGAGAGACAGACGTCTCGCTGCTATCATCTCCAAATCCGTGGCGAAAGCTGTGAGTGAGGTGTATGAAAACGCTAGTAAGTCGTCGGAAGGATCTCATGCTGATACCCCTAAAGATTCCAGCAAGACTGCTTTTAGCTTCAAGTAGTTTAAAGCATGCGGACCAAAGGAGTTCACCGGTGAGGATGGCCCTACTGCCATGTTTCATTGGTTCAACTCGGTCGAAGTCACTCTGCGACAAAGCGGATGCCCCGAAAATCTCCGCACTCTCAATGCTACTGGTGTCTTCCAGTCCCGTGCCCTAGACTGGTGGACTGCTGAATGAAACAAGCGTGGGAATGATGCAGCTTACGAGCTGACATGGGAGGAACTGAAGGCAATTATGATCGATGAATTCTGCCCTCCTCATGAACACCAAAAGCTGGAGGATGAATTTTGGGTCATCAAGCAGAAGGACGGAGACAACGCTGCTCTCACTGCTCGCTTCAAGCAGCTTAGTATCACATGTCCCGATCAGGTCAAGACTCCAGAGATGACCATCAAGAAGTATATCCGAGCCCTGCCAGACTGTGTAGCAGATTTTGTTCACGCCTCCAAGCCAGCAACGATCGAAGAAACCTACCTACTCGCCGCTGAGATCAATGACAAGCGAGTAAAGTCTGGTTTCTGGGACAAGCAAACCAAGTCTCTGCACCAAGCCACCACAACACCCACCGACTCATCTGCTCAATCCTCCAAGTCATCAAGAAGGAAGAAGAAGCACAACAACAACAGCTCCAGCAACAAGAGCTGTGTTGCCGCAACCACTGCTGCTCCTCTTCAAGTTGTACCAGTTCAACAACAGCAGCACCAGCGCTCAGCTCCAGTGATCAATGCACCACCAGCGAAGCGTGCATACACATGCCCTCACCCACTCTGCCCGACATGCTCTTATCATCACCCAGTGGGCCTGGCTTGTCGTTTCTGCGCTCACTGCAACCTTTACGGTCATTTCACTGCAAACTGCCGCCATGGTCCCCGTCAAGCCCTAGTTCAAGCCACTGTCAACCAAGCTCTACTCCCTGCCCCTCAAGCCCAACAAGCAGCTCAAGCACCAACAGCCAATGCTCGAGTCTGCTTTGCATGTGGTGACCCTAACCACTTTGCAAACAGGTGCCCGAACAGGGTGGTTAAGCAAGAGCCCCAGCAGCAACAGCAGCCTCAGCAACAGCAGCAAGCAGACCATGCCCGAACCTTCAACATCAATGCCCGTCAGGCTCAGGCGGATAACAACGTGGTTAATGGTACGTTCCTTGTGAATGGTATTTATGCATCATGTTTGTTTGATACTGGAGCCGATAACTGCTTTGTGTCGTTTGAATTCGAGAAGCTCCTTAGTCGTAAGCGCTCTTATCTGTCCTCGTCATTCGAAGTCGAATTCGCTACGGGAAGGACTATTGCCGTTAATTCAGTACTCCGTGATTGTACTCTCGAACTCAACAATCACATCTTCCCAATCGACCTTATTCCAATGCAACTCAGAAGCTTTGATGTCATAATATGTCACACCCCAACCGATGGCGGAATCATCGGGGCGCGGCACTGAGCGAAACAGATTGTCCAGAAGTTTCCACAACAACTATCATACAATTCAGTTATATAACACGTCCCATACCGTGTCCCAAATAATAACAAGTTATCATAGAAATCAACTAAACAATATGGGAACTGTTCCGACAACTCAGATTCTTAATTATTACAGACCGAATTAAATATTGTTTTAAGACTTCTAGACGGCTAACTGTAGATCCTACTGACTACAGGTGCCAGTACAAGATCTACAGATAATTATGGCCCTGGAGCAGGTATGTGGACACTGTCCTAAGGTCACAGGCTCCTAGAAGCTTATTATTGCCTCGCTTCCCTAGCACGCTAGTAGCTTAAACACCTGTCACATACGTTAAAATAAAAGTCAATACATATAATGTAAAGGTGAGTACACAAGTTTGATATAGCATATAAAGTTCGAAAAGTTTACGCATAACCAAGCACGTACACAAGGGCAAACGATGCATGTAAATCATCAACATGGGACCATCGATACCAACGACTTCGAGTTGACTGTCCGAGACAGTTCGCAATACATGATTACCACTGTAATCCATGCAAGTGATTGTCCTTAGCAACCCCCGTGTGAACGGGTGCTGAGTCCAAACTATAGTACTACGTTGCTAAAGCAGGCAGATAGCACTCCACGTGTATACATAATAAACAGCAATCATTTAGTCAAGTAATACATGCAAGTAGGTTAGCGTTCAAATAGTTCGTGTCGTTTGTGAATTTGGTAGATTACGTATGTAACACCCAAAAGTGCTGAAAGCAAAAAGGGATCGAGTATACTCACAGTGGTTGGTTGTGGATTGAAAGGAGCACTGAGAATAGGTTAGCCTGAATAGTTCGATAACAATACAATGAGTAATGCGGAAAAAGTGAACAGTGGAAACTGGATCGGATAGACCATTCGATCGGACGGCTGTTCGATCGAGTGGGCTGTTCGATTGGGTTAAAGTCCGTTCGAACGTCCCGTTCGATCGACCGGCTGGCTCGATCGGCTGGTTCTTTCAAGTGGATTGTTTCTTCCTTTGATGTGAAGGATGTGTTTGTGTATGATGGTTTGTATTACCTTTCAAGTTGGCCGATCGAACAGTCCGTTCGATCGGTTGGTCCAACCGATCGGTTAGCATTGCACACTTGGCAAATTGTCACTCGATCGAGTGGCATGCTCGATCGGGTAACATTCCAATGTTTCGAAAAGGTTCAGTGTTGAAGTGAAGTATCTCATGATTCGATGAGTAATGTTTACAATCGAGTGGCTCGATCGATCGAACAGAACTCAGTCAATACTACACCTTGTGAGTTTGTGGGTCTAAGTGCTAGTCGATCGGTTAGCCTAACCGATCGGCTGGCGTAGTCGTTCGACTAGCTGTTCGATCGAATAGTCTAGTCGTTCGGCCAGCTGTTCGACTTGGTTAACCTATCGGTTAACACTTGGTTATTCCCGTTACTTGGAGTGATTTAAAGATAGTTTGACTACGAGTTGAACCACAAAACTGAAATCCCCACTTAGCCCACTGACTCGAGCAGGAATCACCCAAACTCGGTCAGAGACGGTTTGGAAACTAAGTTTAACGTTTAACCCGAAATCGGTATATCTCTCGGTAGAACCCGAATCTTGAACCATGTGT
Source organism: Helianthus annuus (assembly GCF_002127325.2). NCBI lineage: Eukaryota > Viridiplantae > Streptophyta > Magnoliopsida > Asterales > Asteraceae > Helianthus > Helianthus annuus. The sequence continues at coordinate 47,984,550 of NC_035439.2, read as the reverse complement.
TTGTTTAGATTGATTTGTAAATCGGTTCAAGTCTCGTTTTCACCTTTTTGAGTGTAAAAGAGTTGAAAGATAGATGAAAACCCATCTTCCAATCCTTTTCCACCGTGAAATGTTAAGATCTTTGGTAGATTTTAGGTTATTTATGTGGAAATCGGTTAGATCTAAGCTATTCATGGTGGAATGATGTCAAAACCTAGTGTTCTTGAAGAACACATGATGACATCACCCAAGAACACCTAGATCTTGGTGATTTCACGGTTGGAATTCAGATTTTGAAAGATAGAAAGATGGAGAATCGATTAATGAACAAAAACGTACAAGGATTAGAGCGAAATACTTACCGGTTTGAGAGAAATCTGAGATTTAGTGAGAAGAAGAGGCTGGTCGGTCAGAGCTTTTCCAAAAGTGGAAACTATTTATAGGCTTCCAAAAGTGGAAAGGGTTGGCTGATCGAACAGCATCCCTGATCGAGCGGCTGCCCGATCGAACAGCCTGTTCGATCGGCTAGCCTGTTCGATCAGGTTGCCCTGTTCGATCGGCTTGCCTGGTTTTGAGTGTTTCGCGACGATTTTTGATATTTCGAGTTCGATAATTGAGGAGTAGAGTAGGATAGAGTTCCTATTCAAATTACTTTCAGTCCCAACTACTATATCTAACATACAAGCATCCTTACAACCTATTTTCAAAGTCGGTTTCGATTGAGTTTGATTATCCTTCGATTCTTGATTGATTTTGATTGATTCACCACACTCTTTAACATAAAAGTAACACGCACAAGTAACACGTAAGGCACACACACACGTATAAAAGCATTAAAATTATCCACACTTGAGTTCGATGATTGATTTGATTAGCTTGATTATTAATTGACTAGCTTTATTGCATTGTTACTTCCTATCATTCACAGTCGGTCGTTGATTCACAGTTCGATTATCGGCCGATTAGTTTGATTATACAACACTTACTCCAAATAATATGAAAATCAAAATGAAACTAAAATGAAATTAATCTTTATTGATCTTTAATTCCAGTAACAGTCAACTCTTGACTTTGACTTTGACTTTTGGAAAACACGGGGTGTTACATAATAGGCATGGACTTTCTTCGTGAAAACCATGCTGAAGTTGTGTGCTTTGAAAAGATGATACGATTCTCGCTCGCGAATGGTGATCTATTGTGTGTGTACGGTGAAACAGCATCGAAAGGTCTCAAGTTTATGTCATGTGTCCAAGCTAGCAAGTATCTCCGCAAGAAATACCGAGCTTTCTTGGACAACATTGTAGTAGCGGAGAAGGAAAAGAAAAAGAAAGTTGAAGTCAAAGACGTTCCAGTGGTTCGTGAATTTCCTCAGGTGTTCCCTGATGATCTTCTCGGACTACCACCAAGTCGTGATATCGACTTTCGCATCGACCTCATTCCTGGAGCTAACCCCGTTGCTAAAGCCCCTTACCGACTCGCACCATCCGAAATGAGGGAACTCTCGAATCAACTCCAGGAATTACTCGAAAAAGGCTTTATTCGCCCAAGCACCTCTCCTTGGGGCGCGCCAGTCCTCTTCGTCAAAAAGAAGGATGGATCGTTCCGGATGTGCATCGACTATCGGGAATTGAATAAGCTAACCATCAAGAACCGATACCCCTTGCCTCGAATCGACGATCTGTCTGATCAGCTACAAGGTGCATCATGTTTCTCTAAGGTCGATCTACGTTCAGGCTACCATCAGTTGCGGATTCAAGAGGAAGACATTCCTAAGACCGCTTTTCGAACCCGTTATGGCCATTACGAATTTGTGGTTATGCCCTTTGGTCTAACCAACGCACCCGTGGTTTTTATGGACCTTATGAATCGCGTGTGTAATCCTTACCTTGACCGTTTCGTCATCGTGTTCATCGACGATGTCTTGATTTATTCCAAAACGAAAACCGAACACGCGCAACATCTACGTTTGGTTCTCGAGTTACTCCAGGGGAACCGACTCTACGCCAAATTCTCCAAGTGCGAATTCTGGTTGGAGGAGGTACAGTTTCTGGGTCACATCGTGAATAGTCAGGGTATCCATGCCGATCCCGCGAAGATCGAAGCCGTCAAAAGCTGGATTACGCCTAAGAACCCGTCTGAAGTTCGTTCTTTTCTCGGACTAGCGGGCTATTATCGACGATTCATTGAAGGATTCTCTAAGATCGCTGTGCCACTTACCGCTCTTACTCATAAGGACAAGCCTTTTGTGTGGGGAAACGCACAAGAGACTGCCTTTCAAACTCTCAAGCATATGCTGTGCAACGCTCCGATTCTTACGCTGCCCGACGGAAGCGACAACTTCATTGTCTACTGTGATGCTTCTATCCTTGGTCTCGGCTGTGTCCTCATGCAGCGAGACAAGGTTATAGCCTACGCATCTCGTCAGCTCAAGATCCACGAGAAGAACTATACAACCCATGACCTCGAGCTAGGCGCGGTTGTCTTTGCATTGAAGATTTGGCGACACTACCTGTATGGCACTAGGTGTACGATCTACACTGATCACAGGAGTTTACAACACATCTTTAATCAGAGAGAGCTTAATATGCGTCAACGCCGATGGGTAGAACTTCTCAACGATTATGACTGTGAGATTCGTTATCACCCAGGCAAGGCGAATGTGGTTGCCGACGCGCTCAGCATAAAGAGTTACGTGCTCAGTACCTGAAACATCCAAGCCCAGCACAACCTCGAAACCCTTATTCGTGAAGCTCAACATGCTTGCTTTAACGAACGTACATTGAAGAAATAGAGAATCTATCATGATGGAGCCCAGTTGGTAAGCAAATCCGATGGGATATTCTATTATCTGGACCGAATTTGGATCCCTAAGCGGACCGAATTGCGAAAGATTATCATGAATGAAGCCCACAAATCCCGGTATTCTATTCATCCCGGTGCAAATAAGATGTACCAGGACCTTCGTTATAAGTACTGGTGGCCGAGTATGAAACGAGATATCGCCCTATACGTTGGAAGTTGCCTAACTTGTGCAAGAGTCAAGGCTGAACATCAAACACCTTCTGGCTTACTCGAACAACCGCCGATACCTATATGGAAGTGGGAGAGTATAGCTATGGATTTCATAACAAAACTCCCGCCCACGCCATCAGGTCACGACAGTATTTGGGTCATAGTCGATCGTCTAACGAAATCAGCCCACTTTTTGCAGATACGAGAAGACTACAAGGTGGAGCGACTAGCCCAAATCTACACTGACGAGATCATTTGTAATCATGGTACGCCTCGTGACATCATTTCAGATCGTGACGCGCGGTTCACTTTGCGATTGTGGGAAATGTTTCAAGCGGCCCTTGGTACGTCGCTTAATTTGAGTACTGCATTCCATCCTCAAACCGACGGACAGACTGAAAGAACGATCCGTACTCTTGAAGACATGCTCCGAGCGTGTGTCATAGATTTTGGTGGTAGTTGGAACAAACACCTGCCATTGGTGGAATTCTCGTACAATAACAGCTACCATGCCAGCATTCAAATGGCACCTTTCGAGGCTTTGTATGGTAGAAGATGTCGATCACCTATTGTATGGCACGGGATCGGTCACTCGCAACTAACCGGTCCCGAGATTCTACAAGAAACGACTGACAAAATCCACCAGATTCGAGACAACTTGGTGAAAGCTCGGAACAGACAGAAAAGTTACGCCGATAAAAGACGCAAGCCCCTTGAATTTGAAGTTGGTGACTACGTACTCCTAAAGGTATCACCTTGGAAGGGTGTAGTCCGATTCGGCAAGAAAGGGAAACTCGCGCCTCGATATGTGGGACCTTTTAGGATTCTGGAAAGGATCCGAAAAGTCGCCTACAGACTCGAACTACCGGAGGAACTCAGTAACGCCCACCCGACTTTCCACGTCTCTAACCTGCGAAAATGCCTTGCTGATCATGATCTAATTGTACCGCTCGACGATCTTCAGGTCAATGAAACGTTACACTTCGTGGAAAAGCCTGTAGAAATCATGGATCGCCAAACCAAGCAACTCAGGCGCTCTCGCATCCCGATCGTGAAGGTCCGATGGGAAGGCAAACGAGGTGCGGAGTTCACTTGGGAACTCGAAAGCAACAATAAGTCCAAGTACCCGCAGTTGTTTAAATAAATAGATCTGAAGCATCAAATTGGTAAATCACGGCGTTGTGTAGCCTTCGACCTAATTTCGGGACGAAATTCCCTAAACAAGGGGAGGCTGTAACACCCCGTGTTTTCAAATGTCAAAGTCAAAGTCAAAGTCCAAGTCAACTTTGACTTCTTTGACTGTTAATGTTTCTCTTTACTTTTTGTATTATGTGGAGTAAGTGTTGTCTAAATGAAATGATCGAATGTTTAATCAATGCGACCGATTTACGACTGTGAATAGTAGGAAGTAACAATGCGATAAAGTTAATCAATCAATAACCAAGTTAATCGATTTATCAATCAAACTCGAGACTCAAACTATGTGAACTCTGGTGTTGTTATATGTGTGTGTGTGCCTTATGTGTTACTTGTGCATGTTTATTTATATGTTTGGTGTGGTATACAAGCGAATCAATCGAAAATCGAATCGAAACTCGAAAGACAATCAAACTCAATCGAAACCGACATCGAAACGTGAAATGTAGATGCTTGTATGTAGATATAGTGATTGGGACTGAAAGTAATTTGACTAGGAACTCTATCGTATTCGTATCATCGTCCATCGAAATCGAAACATCGAAAATCGTCGCGAAATACTCCAAGTGGGTCGCGGATCGAACAGGAGGCATCCTGATCGAACAGGCCAGCCGATCGGCTAGCATCTTCCTAGCAGATCGAGCAGCCCATTCGATCGGAGCTCCTGGCCGATCGGCTGCCACTTTCCTCTTTTGGAGCCTATAAATAGGGCTGTCATTGTCACACTTTCTATTTTTGGAAAGCTCTGACCGAACCAGCCTTCTTCTTCACCTTTTCTCAGATTTCTCTCAACTCCGGTAAGTTTTCACTCTAATTCTTGTACGATGTTGATCATTGCATGATTCTACACCTTTCTATCTTTCAAAACTCGATTTCTAACCATGAAATCACCAAGATCTAAGTGTTCTTGGGAGATGTCATCATGGTGTTCTTGAAGAACACCAAACTTTGGCCTCATTCAACCGTGAATAGCTTAGATCTGACCGATTTCCACATGAACAAACTAAGATTCTTACAAATCTTAATATTTTTATGTATAATTTCCAACTTTCTTCAACCTTTTACACTCGAAACCTTAAAATCGGTAGAAACGGAGCTTGAACCGGCTAGCTAATCATGCTAACAGCTAAGAGGTTCAAGATTCGGGTTCTATGAACAAGGTTCACCGATTTCGGGTTAAACACTAAACCGACGCTCCGAACCGTTCACCGGCCGGACTTGGGTGATTCCTGTCCGAGCCGAAGAAGCGAGTAGGAACGAAGGATATCATAGTTCAACTCGTTATCAAACTACCTCGATATGACGACAAGTAATTAAACAGCCAAGAGTTAGACGAAAGGCCGACCAGGTCAGACTTGCTGGCCGAACGGCTAGGCTGTTCGAACAGCCCAGCCGATCGGACATGCCAACCGATCGACCGGGCCAGCTGATCGGCTAGCACATGGCGTCGCATTCTTCAAACTTCCTGAGGTATGGTATTGACGAAGTGATGTTCGATCGAGTAGGCTACTCGATTGGTAAACATTACTCTTCGGATCATGAGATACTATGCTTCAACACTTGATTGATTCTACAATTCGTTCGTAGTAGGGAATGCCAGCCGATCGAACAGCCCGTTCGATCGAACGACATCCTATCGAGAATCACTTCAAAGGTTCCCAGCCGAATCAGTTAAGCCGGCCGATCGAACAGACCGTTCGATCGATCGACCTGAAAGGTAAGAACATTTTAGTGTTCTCATATACTACAACGAAAACTTCAAAAGTTCAAATCCTCAAACACAAACACACCAGAGGAAGAAACAATCCACTCGAATGGCCCAGCCGATCGAGCCTACCGGCCGATCGAACAAGACTGTCCAAACGGACATACCAGCCTATTCGATCCATTCACACTTCTCTATCTTTCCACGATTACTCATTGTTGTGCTATCAAACTATTCAGGCTAACCCTACTCTCAGCGCTCCCTTCAATCCATAATTAATCACTGTGAGTATACTCGATCCCTTTTTGCTTTTAGCACTTTTGGGTGTTACATACGTTACTTATATCAAAACACAAACGATCACACTACTCAACTATTTGAACGCTAACCAATATGCATGTATTACGTGACTTAATGAATGCTTGTTGATTGTGTTTACACGTGGAATGTTGTCTATCTGCCTTAACGACGTAGTACTATAGTTTGGACTCAGCACCCGTTCACACGGGGGTTGTTAAGGACAATTACTTGCATGGATTACGGTGGTAATCATGTATTGCGAACCGTCTCGGACGGTCAACCCGCAGTCATTGGTATCGATAGGTCCATGTCGATAATTAACATGCTTCATTTTCCTCTGTGTACGTGCTGGTTATGCGTAAACTATTCGAACTCTATATGCTATTATCAAACTTGTATGCTCACCTTTACATTTTATGTATTGACTTCATTTTAACGTATGTGACAGGTAATTAGGATGCTTATTTGCTAGGAAAGCGAGGCTAGAATAAGTTTCTAGAAGCCCCCAACAAATAGTTGTCTGCCAAGAACAAGCGTCTGAGGCATAGTTGTCTGTAAATCTTGTCCTCTGGCATTACAGCCAGAAAGACAACAGAATAGGGGTCTAGAAGCAGATAAACAATTGCTGTAATAATATTTGAATCTGAGTTGTCGGAACGGAATTTCTTGTTTGGATGATTATCTGTAATGACATGTTTGTTTATTCGGGATACGGTATGGGACGTATCTTTAACTGGATTATATAAATAGTTGTTATGGAAACTTCTGAACAATTTGTTTCGCTCAGTGTCACGCCCCGATGATTCCGCCATCGGTTGGGGTGTGACATACTCGGTCTTCTGATTTTCGTCAGCAATAGCCTAGACTTTGTATAATACTTTTGCGCTTAAAGCTTTCCCCTGCATAAAAATTGAGATAATATCGAAAGATATATATCAAGTGCAGTTGTAAAGAATATTCCTAAGTAGAACACACCTTTAAGTCGAGCCTTCATCTCCTTGATTAAACGGAAGTTCTAACATGAGCTCTCAATGTGTCGCACTAACCCAGAGACAAATATCACTTAGGTATATTCACCTGTACGACTGAATCCAGGGAATCTTGATACGGGAGTATATTCTGAGGTAGGATACACGAAAAAGTTAAGTTCTTAAAACACTAATCTCGTATCGTGAATCAATTGAAGTTTGTGTGAAAATTTAAGTGGGTCAGTATACTGACACTCTAAGTGAATCGTTTAGAACTTAAAGTTTATAAAGATCAATGGTGCTAGTGATGTGTCATAAACTGATATGATCCTCTGATACAATCTCAAACAAAATATATGTGTAAATACTTATTTATTGCATTTCTTTAAAGAAAAATTACAAAAAGATTTTGAGAGTGTTTTAGCATAAAATTTGTTAAATATAAAAAGATTTTGTTTCACATTATGTTTTGACAACCGGTGTTGGAAAGTTGAGTTTCAAAATCTAAGTATGTTGAAAATGTCATAAACAAGTTCATTAATTTGAAACTTGAAGTTTTGTAATGAAAAATCTAAAAACAGTTTGTGAAAGTCTCCAAGGTCATTAATTTGGACTTGGCAGATAATCAGATGATTCAAGGTTATTAAGTTGAACTTGATTATCTATGAAAGTTTGTGGTGTTTGAATACTTTAAATGTCAAATATATAGTTATTTGATAGGGGGAGAGAGCCAGGTAATTTGTTCCTGGGTTTACAGATGTTTAATCCTGCATTAAACCAGGTTACATGTAACAACCCGCGTTCTGGAAGTCAAAGTATAAGTCAAAGGAAGAAAAGATTGCTAAATGCGATCTGTCACTCCTTGCTTAATTATTGATTGTACTTTCTTGACTTGTAATCGAATCTTTTAATTTGTTTACTTTACTTGTATTATGTGGAGTATCTGTAATAATCGTAGTTTAATCGATGCTAATCGCTAACCTATTTATCACTAATCGCATCGCATCGCAACCGGAACGGTAGGTTCTGTATATTGTTTTACGTGTGTGTGTGCTATTGATGTGTTACTTGTGCATGTTATTGTGTAATTGTGGTGATTAATCGAAAACGTAATCGCAACTCTATCGCAACGCAATCTCATCGCGAACTGGAAATGCAAGTTTATTTATGTTGTCGTAAGTTAGTTATGTTATTTGTGTGACTATTATCTAAATCTATCGCAATCACTTAATCAACACTCGCTTAAACGCATCGCAACACTCAACACACGAAACAAAACGTCGAAACGCAACTCGCCGGAGACCTTCGAACGAATGACCATTCGATCGAATGGTCATCCGTACGGATGACCATCCGATTGGATGGCTATCCGTACGGATGACCATCCAATCGGATGGCCATCCGATCGGATTGCCCCCCGATCCGTCGCCTGCACCGCCTTTCCTTTTTTGGCACCTATAGATAGCACCTGTCACATCACTTGAACAGTGATGTGACAGCTCTGGTGCGACCCTTCAACTTCTCAGCCTATTTTCTCTCGATTTCACGCGATTCTTATAAGTTTCTTCCTCAAATCTTGTACTTCTATCATCTATACACACTTCTTCATCATTTTCACCTTTGAATTTTCACTTTCACCATGAAATCGGCTGATTTGAGGTGTTCTAGGATGATGTCATCATGGGGTTCTTATGAACTTCAAGATTTGGCTTCATTCCACCAAGAACAACCCAGATCTAAGAGATTTCAACATGTTTAAACACTGATTTCAAATAAATCTAAACATTTTAAGATTAGCAGGATTGAAAGATGTTTTCATAACTTTTCTTTCAACTATTTTACACTCATGCACTCAAAACCGATAGAATCAGAGCTCATTCAGGCCTTCCACTCTTCTCTAGTGATGTGTCGGTCTGAGATCTGATTTCCATCAACGAGATAACCGACTTAACGGGTTGAAAATGAACAACCGTCATGGACAGTTAACTGAACGGACCGGGGTGATTCCTGTAGGATCGTGTGCAGACCCGAAACGAGTCGTTCAGAGGCGTCTACTCAAAATGAAAGGCGGAAACAGACATAATGAGTTCGATTCAGCTAGTAATTCACTTAAACTGTCTTGTTTATTGATCTGGTAACAAATTACACCACGAAGACACTTCGACAGAGCTTCGCCGTCAGAAACAACCCTTCCTAATTCCGTTCCAAATGAAACGGACCTACTCCTATATATAGCCAACCTAATTCCGTTTGAAACAGACTCAAGCGGAATAACAATACAAACGGAATTAAACACAAACGGAATTACTCGTTAATTCCGTGCGGAATTACATATTGACATCTTCAAGCAGAATTAGCCTATTCATGCGGAATTAACTCTTTGACTTGATTTCTTGATCTTCATGCCCTGAATAATGCAAGACTCGATACAAGACGAAGTCGACAAACGTATGCACCAACAGACTCCCCCTCGGATGTTGACGAGTCTTAAGTGTCGAGCCTTCCACATCTTCAGTCTTTATCAGTCTAATCTCCTGTCTTTCTTTTACCAGGATCTGAACTTGACTCTATCTTCTCTCCAATTCTCTTTATCAGATCTCTTGATTCCTTAAGTTCATCAGTTCCATGATCATAATTTGGCTCACATTCTACTCAGGTATCTTCAGACTCCCCCTTTCGATATGCTATAAGCTTTCACAAGATCAGGATCATGACCTGGCTTTTTACTCAAACTCAGAATCCAGGCTATCCTGCACATTCTCTACCTCACAATAAATTTCACAAATTTAACATTTGACAAATTTATATTTACAGACTCCCCCTCAAAATCAACCAAAATGATTTAACAATAATAAGATCTGATGAACCATTTGAAAACAAACATTTCAAAATATTATCATTTTAAACACAGACTCCCCCTCAAAATGATCATCATGTTTAGCACTCGGAATTTTGAAAATCAGCTCTTCAACATCAGTTGCCGAAAATCTTTTTGAATTTTTCAAAATATTATACTAAAACACACTCAAATATTTTTGGATTTATATAAAGAAATGCAGCAAAGAAATATTTACAAACAATATTTTTGTGAGTTTGTGTAAGAGGATCATATCAGTTTATGAGACAAATCACCAACACTGTAACATTTGTGCTTGAAATCATTGTGAACAGTTAAGTTATCAATAAAACAATGTTATTTGATCCCAATGTTTGTTTGGTTATGTTTTACATTTTTCATGTTTTGACTCTTGTTCAATTTTTAAACTCTGCATCGCTTTCTGGAGAATTATACGCAAACTGGTGCATAAACGTACTCAGTTTAATGCGACAAATACTCCGAAACATCAACATATACTCAACATACCTTAAATAACCTTTACATAACTTAGAAATAAGTTTTGAAGGCTTTTGTATGGCAAAAACAAGTTAATTCGCTTACAGGGACTAAATTTGACAAATTGCGAAAGTATGCCAATTTGAACTGTAACAGACATTCCGGAACATGACCATAAGTTAAACTCACCTTAAATATCCTTTTATATAGCTTAGAAATAGGCTTCGAGGGGTTCAGTGTGCTAAAATAAACTTTTGGATCATTCAGGGACTAAAAGTGTCAAAAAGTGCATAAGTTTGCACTTTCGCGCATAACTTATGTTCTGAATACATCCGGACATCCAAAAATTTATGTAAGCATCATAATATTATGCCTTAGTGTTTGGCATAAGAAAAATCCATTCGTCGGGTCATTTGGATCGTTTTTCGCGCTTATGCGTATTCTGTCGTAATTAAGCGAACATCGCGATCGTACGGCCAAACGAACCGACATCCGGCATATTTTTGAGCATGTTTCATGTCCACAATGTTTAAGCATCATTTTAGGGCCTTAAAGATGGCTTAACAGGCCTTAAACATGTCGGAAATGGCCTTAAACCACAACAGGGACCTAAACTGTCATTTTTGAAAGTTGTCTTCTGATCAGGACATCCAGGCGGCCCGCGTAAGCCCAGGGTGACCCTTTACGCGGCCCACGACAACCCTTCAGATTAGCAAAGGTTGTTTTTCCAGCTGCTAGCAGCCTTTCGGCCCTCCAAAGGGCAATGCCCTTTGCAAATCTCTGGGGTTGGGGTCACATTATGATACCACAACTTTGCGACACTTGTACGGACGAGATTCGAGCACGTAAATCGATAAACGATCCTAACGGTCTTGCATATCCTATAAATACCCCCCCCCATTCTTGTTTAAAACCCACAAATCTGATCAAAGAACTCTAAGTTGATGCCATTGCTTCATACCTGAGCTCCTGGATCAAGATTAGCTTTCGGGGACCCTTCGTAAGTGTTCTTTCGTTCTTTTATCGCTTTTCGAGTCCAAAAGTCAAGCTTTGTTTGACTTTCTGCGTTGACCAGTTTATGGTCAACACGAAGTTCGTTTGGACTTCATAACGTGAGCGTGATCACGATGGTTATAGTCCATAGTGACTACACCTACTGATTACCACGTTATCTAGGCTCAGTGACGAGTCGTAGTTTCGGCCAAAATGTGCATTCTTGCGTATTTTGTAACCAAACTACTAATAGGTATCAAAACCGTTTGTTTTGATACCAAACCTGTTTTTCTAAACTTAGTTAAGCATGTTCTAACATGCTTAGCTCGTCACTTTTAGTATAGTGCTTATGTAGGGTTGTAAGGTAAGCGATCTAAGCAATCGCTTATACTTTCGAACCCGAGCCATTTGGTCGATCATTAGGATCTGACCAAACGCATTGGGTGACCATAGTTGTATAGGGAATAACCTTCCGAGGTTATACCTTATGGTCACGACGTTAGGCGTTCCAAACGTGTTTTACGCGAACGGCGCGTTAAGGTAGCATAAGCTACCTAAACGGGTCGTAATGGGTCGTAAGCACTTAGGTTAGGTTTCATTTTAGTATGTGGGCTTTGTTAAACCATATTACACGAGTCTCCATACTCGTTTGGTTTACGAACTCTCATCCTATCCAATCCTCCGATTTAGGTCCGGTATATTAACATAGTTACCTATATTAGGTGTCGTTTGATATCCGTGATCTCTAGCATTGTTTGGTTGTTATACAAGGACTTCAAAGCAATCTCAAGTGAGTACATATACTGTCACACCCCGAAATATCAGAGCTGGCGTGACTGGACCGGTATCTTCATTGCACAGCGGAAGCAAATAAGCTAAGACTTCTAGAAATTTAACGCCTGCTAATTACTCGAATTCCCATGGGTTCTCCTATTCCAACCGTTCCATAGTTTTGAAAATTGCCACCTGAGAAAGAACATGCGAAAAAGTCAACATAAGGTTGAGCGAGTACATAGTTTGTTTTGAAAAGATTTAAAATAAATCTGTTTGGTAACCGGTTTTAAAGTTGTTGAGAAAATATAGTAAAATCATTTTCTCGGCATGATATATGAAAACTGTGAGTCTAGCCCACGAGAGTCTTTGTAAGCAGGACCAACTCGTCCTCTTACTTGTACATAAGTTGAAAACGTTACCCAAGTTTGTAAATCCATGTAGTATGAGTTTGCGTCAAATGCATATTAAAAACATAAGAAAGTTATAGTGTTGTGAGTTGGTATGTAAAGCGTCTATGAACATGTTGATCATTAATGTTTCGCGAGGACATTAATATATGCGACGACATAGGAGGTACTCAACCCGCGTAGGCAATTTTTAGTGTCGAATCACCTCGACTGGGACACAACAGCACTCTAAGTGGTCACCCATGGACAGTGAGTGGGGCTCGCCCGTACCCATTAGATCTAACCTTTGTTCCTTGGTCCTCAAAAGGATTAATGGCACCTCAGTTATAGCCTATGCTCACATGATCTAAGAGTTCATTCCATAACTTAATCATACCTAAGTTTGATATGTATTTCCCCCCGAAAGTTGTAAACCGAAACGTGAAAGAAAAGGGGGACATGATCTCACTGAGTTGTCTCGTTTTTCGTACGCAGGCCAACCCAGTCCCATTGTAGTAACTAGGACATTCTCGTCACTAGTCATGAAAATCATGCATGTTTGCGAAAATACGCGTTTGTTTTGTAAAACCGGTATGTTTAGTATAAACCTTTCGTAAACCTTTTGAGTTTGTTGGAATTCATTTGCAACATGGTTTATAAATATGTGTTTTCGTTCATCAAAATAGTGTTTGCTTTTGCAAAAACTTGCATGTCTTTCCACCCCCGAAAACATTTATAAAAATGTAAAACAGTAAAAAGTGGGGGTTATGAACTCACCTTGACATTCCTGTGCAAAGCTAGCTAATGGTGTTTCCGTGATGCCGTTCCAAGAACGTGACTCGCTAGCGTGCAACTATAGCATTCCAAACAAGTAAATCACTTATAAGTTTCTAATTAAAACGTAGCTAAACTACGTGTCCGAGCTCTATCGAGTCATTAACTCAACGATTCTATGAAGGTGTTATTGTTTTGATTTAGAATAGCCAATCTATGGTTATTTGGTCCCGCTTATAATCGGGATAAAAACAAAGTCTCGAAAACGACTTAGTTTTCGAATGGTTTAGTATATATATACATTTAAATATTTAAATATAAATGTACTTATGGCGTCGTATTAGTTGTCGCGAATAGAAATACGTAGGTGAATAACGGATCGTGTCGTCATAGTTGTCCTAACATGGAAATAAGTGAACATATATACATACGTATCTATATATCGAAAGCTTGATGTTTGAAATGAATTCAAACATTTGTGATCGTCTTATAAGGATATTCGGACCCTAAATAATTGAAAGTAATATAAATAACTATATTTACTTCATAAGATTTCCGAATATCAAAAGTTTGAAATAAATATAAAAATTATATTTAGCTATTTAGAAAGTTTAAAGTCGGGGTTTAAAATAAATATAAAATGTTATACTTATTTCATACCAATGTACGAAGTCGATTGTTTGAAATACATATAGACATTACATTTAAACAAATGTTCAGAATTCTCGACATTCGACATACAACTCGTTTTGTAAAAGCATGTTTTGAGACTAAACGCGTTTTGAAATAAGATAATAAGATTCGAGTGTTAGTGGTTTAAAATAAAGATAAATAGTATTCATCGAATGTTATAACTTTATTTGTAATTCGTAAAGTCGCCAAAATAAATATATATTTATATTTATTTTATAAGAAGAATTCGAAATTCGATAAGTGTCGTTTTTAGATCATAAATTACGTGTCGTGTTTTGGGTTTTTAACGAAAATTGGGCAGAGTTTCCCCTGTTTTTAGGTTGCCCCGACAATCAAAGTTGTCGTTATTTGTCAAAAATTTAACAACATTTCAATCAATATAATCATCTAAATATAGTTTTCATCAACTCTATAAAAAACGTAACTAAGCGCTAGAGTATCGGTCGAGCTCGGTTTCGCGTTTAACTATATAAAGTCTAACGTAAACTAATTTGCTACGCTTAAAACTTTACCGGGTCCTTCGAGTTGACCGAGTCAACTGGGTTGACTCACGTTGACTGAGTTGACCAGGTTTGACCGAGTTGACTTGGTTTGACCAAGTCGACTCGCACCGCACCAAAACTGAACCTGACCGCGTTGACCGAGCCGATCCTGTTGACCAATTCTGACCCGAGCCAAAACTGACTTTGACTGATGTTGACTTTCTTTGATCTGCTTGACTGAGCTCAAAACTTAACCGAGATACGAGCCGAGACCCGAACCTGCTTGTTGACCGACCTGCTATGACCGAGACCAGAAACCGAACATGAACCAACCGAGAATTTTGTCAAGCCTAACCGAATCCGAAGCATCTTAAACCAACCAAAACTGAACCAAAACACTCAAAACACCCCAAGCTGACTAATACTCGAAACTGAACCACATCTCCACCATTGTTGTCGCCGTTATCACTCAACATCACGTCGGAGAAACCAAAAAAAAAAGAATCGGGGCTGACCTGTTGACCCGTGCAACACCTAAAACTGATCTCCGTGACTGAACTAAAACTTGAACCGAATCACAAACCTTGTCGTCGTCGTCGGGTGAAAACAAGCACCGCCGCCGCACCATCGGCTATTCTGGCCGTCGATCATCATCAACACATCATCATCTTCGTCCTACCTCATTACCATCATCAGAGAACGAGGGGGTGTGAGTGCGACTGAGTGGTGTTTGAGTGCCGGAAAAGCGAATCAGAGAGAGAGACGAGGGATGTGGGTGTCGTGCGCGACCGGAGAAAGAAACCGGCCGCCGGTTCCGGCTCCGATTGTCGGCTCCAGCAGGTTGAGAGGGTGAGGAGGTTGTTGTGGTGTGTGGGAGAAATATCTTGTGTTCACAGGTGGATTCGAGAGAGAGAGAGAGATACAGGAGCTGTATGTGTGGTGTGGGTATGAAGGAGATGAGTTCCCTGGTCTTTTGTCTGTGTGTTGTAGTGTGAAGGAGCAGGGCCGTCTCCGAAAATCCTAAAAAAAATTTTGGCCCTGTTCGAGATAAAAAATTTGGGCCCTATTCGCAAATCTTTATATAACATAAACTCATCAATTATTCAATTATATAACTAAAAATTCATAATACTACGACTACGATAATTGTTATGAAATAGATAAAACAAATTAACAAAAATAGATAGCAAAAATGATCAAAATATCGAGCTTACTTGCTAAGCAAACAGTGTGGTTCTCCTAGCGTTTTTTGAAGCAAAGCTCTCGATCAACTCCTTGTGTATTCGGTTTTGTTTTACTTCGTCTGCCTTTCTTTTCTCTTCCTCTAGCTTCTTCCTCTTACGTTTTTGATGGCCGGATAGGTGTTTGTATTTAGGAACGGGAGACATAATTTCTACATATTAACGAATAAAATCCATTCAATCACAATTATCTAAATAAACTAATTATCTAAATAACAGTTTAATCAATCAAATTATCGAAATCAGGATATGAAAACACAGAAACACTTAGCGACTCGTAAACTCGAAATCAGACTCGAAACGACACTAAGATCGTTAACCTTTATTTCTATGCTTTTCTCTACAAATATTTATAAAATATAACATATATCATAGTTTTATTTTCTCTAGTCACATCCACTAACTTTTATCATTCTTTTCATAGTACCCACACCTCTTCCCATAATAACTTGCCATTTCATTATTGGTCGAGAAAAAAAAAGACTTCCATCCACTAGTACTCTAATCAAATCATACGATATGAATATTGATAACAATAAAAAAATATTTTAATAAATCGTTTGACATCCGTGGGGAAGTTGCAGGGCAGGTTTGGAACCTGCGGATGATGATCATTAATCAGATTAATTTAATCTGAATCTTTTTCGGAACAACAGTATTACAGTTAAAATCAATCAACAAAAGTTTTACGGTTAAACTTGGAACCTGCGGATGTCTCCGGATGTTGAATTGTTGATGATTCCTGAATCGCACTCCTGCAGCGTACGCGACTTTTGATTTCCTGCAAGCAGCGACCGACTTTTGATTTCCTGCAGCAGCGTACGCGACTTTTGATTTCCTATAATCAGTTAAGGGATTGGGTTTGTTACCAAACTTTGGGGCCTGTTAAAAAATTGGGCTATATATATAAAGAAAACATAAAAATTTTGGGCCCTTTAATTATTTGGGCCCTGTTCTCAAGCTCACTCTGAACTTGCTGATAACCGGCCCTGTGAAGGAGATGCAGAGCAACAGACGTACTGTAGTTGTGTGCAGATTGTTTAGGGTATCAAAATGAACAAAAAAAAAATGAGATAAGGTGTTTATATAGTTAGGTTAACCAAATGGTTTAGTGGGTTGGGCCCGAGGCCCGTTAGCGGGTTGGAGCAGCCCAGTAACAATTCTGAAGCCCGTTTCTCGAACTCGAAGTTTGTATATGTCGTAAATTATAATGTTAAGTCGAAAAATACTCAAAGATTTCGTCAGAAATCAATATTCGACGCGTATTTTGTCGAGTGAGTTAAAACACGTAAAATTGACTCGGTCGTCATTCTTAACTCGTTTTTCGATTCATTTTCAACTACGGATAGTAAGATTTAAAAACGAAGCTAAATATATCATAATATTTCAGTTTTTAAGTTAATACGCGCATCTGATGCTTTTGTTTCGTCGTTGATTGTCGGTGCGTTACTGTTTCCGCGTTTTTCGTTCGCATTTGCGTTTGGTGTTGTTTGAAAGCATAATATTTTCGCAAAACGTAATCCATAAGTATATGTTATATGTATAAACTTTGTAATCGATGGCGTTGTCAGTAGTTTATACGGTGTCAGTTCGTTTCCGTGTATCGTTCCGCAGATTTCTCCAGAAATCTCCATACGCGCACTATCACGTCTGATAAGCGTTCCTAGGCATACTAAGAGCCTAATTAGGTTAATTAAGGCCTTAAACACTATTAATTATCTCCTTAATCGTTCGCTAATCACGTAATTAGATGCCGTTAATGACCGGATAGTCGTTCTAACATTTAATCGATGAAAGGCAAAGGAAAGTGGTCTTTCCTTGTTGCTTCATTTAATCGTCTATAGTCTATACAAACTCTCCATCCTGTGACGGTCCTTGTTGGTATTAGTTCATTTTTCTCATTAGTTATTACCTTCATACCTCCTTTCTTTGGGACTACTTGGACGGGACTCACCCACGGACTATCGGAGATAGGGTAGATTAGGCCGGCGTCAAGTAGCTTGATGACTTCATTTTTAACCACTTCTTGTACATTGGGATTTACTCTTCGTTGTGGTTGAATTACTATTTTGTAGTCATCATTCATTAAAATTTTGTGCGTGCACATGGAAGGACTTATTCCTTTAATATCTATAAGCTTCCAAGAAGATTAATTAATTTCTCTTTTTCTATGTTACTTAATTTAGAAGAAATAATTACAGGTAAACTACCATCTTTGTCTAGAAAAGCATATTCCAAACCTTTAGGAAGTTCTTTGAGCTCAATGGGTGGGTCTTTAGAAGACACCTTATTTTGTGGCTCATCTAAATCAAGAACCTTAAAGGTTTGTTCTATGGCGACTTCTTCTTCAACAAAGTGGTCATCTTCTTCAGTTGTATCGGGTGGTTCAGCTTCATCTTCAATTAGGGGGTCATTATTGCCAAAAGGATATTTCATTGAATGCTCAAGATCTATGCTCCTTTTGAATGCCCCTAACTGAAGATGTAGATTGTTGAATTTCCGGTTTTTCACAGCTTTATGAGTTTGTACAAAAGGTTTTCCCAAGACTAAAGGAGTGTCATCGAGGATGACAAAGTCGGTTGGGATTACCATTTGATTTGTTTGAACCAAAACATCTTCAACTACACCGATTGATTTTATCACTTTTCGATCGGATAGAAAAATGGGTATTTGAGGTGGAGTAAAGCCACTAATACTTAATTTTTCAAAAATGTAGTTAGGCATTATGTTAACACAAAGATCTTTATCAATGGTGATATTACTAATAAATGAATTTTGAAAGAAACATGGAACCGGTGTAATGTTAATTTCAAAAGGATCTTCTTTTATTAGCAAGGTTTGATCATTAGTTAACTTAACACTTACCATTTCTTTGAATTTAATATTAGTGTTTAACTCTTTTAAAAACTTAGCATGAGGGGTTACTAAACAAGGATTTTCGAAAGTAGGTGACAAGAGATTAATTTCTTCAAAATTAGACTCTTCTTGAATTTTAACATTATCGGACTCACCTTTTTCGTTGTTTAACTCATGTGTCGGTTTTTCACTTTCTTGTTCTTCCATTTTTACATTTTCAACTATCTCTACGTTATTATTACAATTTAATTCTTCTCTTGCGCGGGACTCCTCTTCCCTTGCGCGAGATTCTTTTATGCAACGTTCGATAGTTTTAATGTGTTATAATATCCTATTGGTCACTTCGGTGAGAGAAAAAGAATTTGGATCCTCAAAGCTTGAATCCGGTTGTTCGATCCTTGGCTCCTCATAGTACTCATATGAAGTAGATGGTTCACACCATTGTTCTTCATTGTAAGTATATGATGGATAAGGGTCGAAACTTTGTTCTTCATAGTACTCATATGAGGTGGGTTGTTCACGCCATGGTTCCTCATAATAAGAGTATGAAGGTGGTGGCTCATATCTTGACTCTTCAAAGTATGAGTATGAAGGCTCATACCTTGGTTCATCAAAATATGAGTATGAGGGAGGAGGTTCATACCTTTGGTCTTCATAGGATGTATATGAAGTTGATGGCTCGTACCTGGGCTCCTCATAATAGTTGTATGAATTGGATGGTTGATATGAGTTATTATATTGAACCGAGCGTGTGTTACGACAATTAGTGCAATAATTACCCCTATAATCATCCTCATCATAGGTGTAGTTGTAACCTCCTGAGTATTGATCCATAAGAATCACTCAGCAGATCATAACCAAGTCTCGAGACCAGAAAACAAAAATAAAGACGAAAATAGAAGCTGGACACGGCCCCGTGTTCAGTGAACACGGCCCCGTGGCAGGATCTATATCTGGGCGTTTTAATTAAAGTTACTGGTCACGTTGAGCACGGGGGCGTGTTCAGCGAGCACGGCCCCATGTTCAGACTCTGTATCTGGGTATCTAAAAAAAATGTGCAGCACGGGGGCGTGTTCAGTGAGCACGGCCCCGTGTTCAGGCTACTGTAAATGCAAACTAAACTAAAATGCAGAAAAAAATGCGCGTGTTTTAAAAAAGTTTTGAAAAACTGATTAGGCCGTCGATTTTAAGCTTTCTTAAAATCCTTGTGTCCCCGGCAGCGGCGTCAAAAACTTGATGCGTGTGAAGTGTAATATAATTTAGATGTATATTTAAGCCCTTTTTACACTTTTAGCCAAGTTTTAAATTTATAAAACACGATATTCACTAACACTAAACACACATATGGGCAAGTGCACCCATCGTGGACGTAGTATAGTGTTGGTAAGATACCGAGGTCGTCCAAGGACACAAGAGCTTTTAGTACCGGTTTATCCTCAACGTCTAATCAAATCAAAATGTTAGAAAAGGTTTTTAAACTAAGAAAATAAAAACTAACTAAATGCTGAAAAATAAAATAAAATAAAAAAACAGATAGACAAGATGAATCACTTGGATCCGACTCGTGTATTAGTATAACCTTTGATTATTTTCGCACTTTTGCACTTGTTTAAGAGATTATCTTAGTTATTGTAGTAGGCCCCTCTTTTGAAGGCGACGTTACCCTCAACCCAGTAGTTTGAGTCAGCAAGGATACAATCCTAAAGGGTTGGATTATTGGAAGATAATGAATTAAGTTATTAATGAAAATTGTGGTAGGCCCCGCTTTTGGCGGTGACGTTACCCTCGGCTAAGTAGTCTGAGTCAGCAGGGATACAGTCCTAAATAGCCGGGTTATAGTATTAATAGTAATTAACTTATGAGGGGGTCAAAGAGTTTGGATCCCTGTCACACCCCCGAAATCCACCCGCGGAGTACCACCGCTTGGAGGCGTGACATGACCAGGATCAAGCCACCAATCATATCGAACATAGCATCTAATATTAAAAGTAGTTAATGTAATTCATCACGACATGATTGATGTTCAACAAAACGTAAATTAAGTAGCGGAAGCATAATATGTAAAACCCAAAGTAAAGTTATAAGTTCAATTGTTTATCATAACGTCTACGATCCGTATCCCACAACGACCTGCTCCTCCTTGTGCAAGCTCCATAAGTACCTAAGGTCCTGCAAGGCATGCAGCAGAGAGTCAACAACTAGTTGAGCGAGTTCACAGTTAATAGTTCAGTAATAGTATAGTGTGAGTAGTAGTATGTTCGTTCGTCATGTCATGTATCGTATTAGTTTCCATCGCGGCCTCCCAGGCAGGTATGCGAAGATATTAGGGGATGTTTTTCCCAAGTATTCTAGATTAGGTTTATTTGTATCGCGGCCTCCCAGGCAGGTGTGCGAAGATTAGTAAATTTGGTTCGCGGCCTTCCTAAGGCAGGTGTGCGAAGTCAGTCATAATATCGCGGCCAACCCTTGGCAGGTGTGCGAAGATCAGTTCAATAAGTGTTACTAGTCTAGCCGTATCTTGTCGTTAGGTTCTATCATCTGAGTATGTACAATAAGTCATCCAATCCCATTCCCACCCGGGAACCCCATGCCTGGGCTGTGTGAACTCACCTTGGTTTGCTCGGCAGATACACAAAAGGTTCTTGAACTAAGGGTGGTCAACCACGTCCTAACAGGGTTACCACACAAGTCAGGTTTTGACTCAAATATTGCACGTATGAACATGGCAAACGCGTATCACATATTGACAGTCAAGTTCATATCATACTAATGCTTATGCAATCCCAAAGATAAAGTCCAAAAGTAATCGGCCCAACATGTTGTGCGATCAGCGCACTTGTGCGATCAGCGCACTTGTGCGATCCACAATTGGTTGTGCGATCAGCCTTATATTCGGCCCAATGACATGAGTAGTCCAATAATATATCGGCCCAATAAAGTAACTTAATAGTGGGTTGTGTGGTCCGGTTAGCCTTGTACGATCGGGTTGGGTTGTGTGTTTGTGACTTGGGCTTCAAGGCCCAACAGTTATCAAAAGAACATAACTTGTCTTGTGCGACCATTGGTGTCTTGTGCGACCGAGTTGTGTGATTGCTATTGTGCGTCCGACTTGTGCAACTTAGGAAGCCTTGTGCGATCAGGCTTCTTGTGCGAGTGGACCATCTTGTGCGAATGGTTTTAATTTCCGGAAATCATGTCATTCGGTTACAAACATTTATCAGTTTCCAAACTTATCATATCAATTAACAGTTAATCGGTTTCCAAATTTATAACAACCAATCAACACAATCAAAGATTCTATCCAACCCTTGATCGATCAAACAAGCATTTTCTAAGCAAATTCTTATGAACTCTATCATAATCAAACATGAACAACATAGCCAACATCTTACTAAATCGTATGATTCGGTCCGATTACTAGTATACATACTAACTTAACAATTGCGCATATCATCCGTATATGAACACGCACATCAGCCGATTAACAAACATGAAGCCGATTAGCATTTACACAAATCCAAAAACATATATCCAACCGAGTACTTGCATGAAAGCCGATTCATATACATATAAGAATACCATTGATCATCATACATACACCTCAAATCATGCAATCGAAACATATAATCATACACAATCAAAGCATCATCTATTAAAGCAAACAACATCAAGCACTAACCGGTGAAAGGAGTACAACGAGAATGATCCAACCAGGGGGTGATCCGAGCACTATGATCTTCGGTTGATAGGAACGAGTGTTGCCGTCGGTTTGAGAAGAGAGAGAGAGCTAGGGTTTCGTGAGTGAAGGTGTTTTACAAAAATAATGAGAGGTATACCCTATCCTCTATTCGTATAAAGGGAGTGGGCCGGCCCATCATGGGCTGCCCCTTTGGTCCGAGTACAAGAATTACGGCCCCCGAGTGGGCTTGTGCGATCGTGTGAGAGTTGTGCGGTCGGATCATACAAGCGTATACACATAACGTAACATTCCTATATTTCACAATTTACACAAAGCACGTATAACATGTTATTCAGATAAAGTTCACATAATCACGTAACGTTACACCAAGTAAGTTCGAATTACGAGTTGTCACATTATCCCCAACTTAAAAGAAATTTCGTCCCGAAATTTGGTATGCACTCACTGAGGAAGCTAGGTAAGTTGTATCGTTCACTGGTTTTCCTGGGGTGTCACATCCTCCCCCCGTTGATCTGGAATTTCGTCCCGAAATTCCGCAGCAGTAGCTTCAGCCTCAGTAGTGGTTGCATTGGTTCTGAATAACTGGGGATACTTTTCTGTCATCTGGTCTTCGCGTTCCCAGGTGTACTCTGGGCCATGTTTGGAGTTCCAACGAACTCGGACAAGAGGGATTCTCTTGTGTTTGAGGACCTTAACATCCCGGTCCGTGATTTCGACTGGTTCCTCGACGAACTGCAACCGCTCGTCGATAGTGAGTTCCTTCAAAGGAACTATGAGGGTCTCATCTGACAGACACTTCTTCAGATTCGACACGTGAAAAACGTTGTGAACTGCCCCGAGTTCAGCTGGTAGGTTCAGTCTGTAGGCTACTTTGCCTATTCTTTCTATGATCTCGAATGATCCGACGTACCACGGATTTAGTTTGCCCCGTTTGCCAAATCGTACCACACCCTTCCAGGGTGAGACTTTAAGTAAAACCCGGTCCCCGACCTGAAATTCCAAAGGCTTCCTACGCTTGTCCGCGTAGGCTTGCTGACGGTCGCGTGCTGCCGCCTTGCGTTGTCGTATCTATGCAATCTTTTCCGTGGCGTCCACTACAATCTCTGGACCCGTGATTTGACTATCCCCCACCTCTGCCCAACAGAGAGGTGACCGGCATTTACGCCCGTACAATGCCTCGAATGGAGCGGCTTGTATGCTGGTGTGATAAATGTTGTTGTATGAAAACTCCACCAAAGGGAGGTGCTTTTCCCAGTCGTTGCCGAAATCAATAACACATGCCCGAAGCATGTCTTCAAGAGTTTGGATCGTTCGCTCAGACTGCCCATCCGTCTGAGGGTGATACGCTGTGCTCATGTCTAATCGTGAGCCAAAAGATTTGTGCATCGCTTGCCATAGCTCTGACGTGAATCGTGCATCCTGATCCGAAATGATGGAGGTGGGCACCCCGTGCCTTGAAACAACCTCTTTAAGATAAACGTCTGCGAGAGTGGAGAACTTATCCGTTTCCTTTATAGCCAGGAAGTGTGCAGACTTGGTGAGTCGATCCACGATCACCCATATAGTATCATTCCCACGCTGGGATCTGGGTAGGCCTGTAACAAAATCCATGGAAATTTCTTCCCATTTCCATTGTGGTATCTTGGGTTGCTGAAGTAGGCCCGCTGGTTTCTGATATTCCACTTTGACTTTTGCACATGTCAAACACTTGCCGACGTAAGTAGCGATGGGGGCTTTCATGCTAGGCCACCAGTATGTTGCTTTGAGATCGTGGTACATTTTATCCGACCCTGGATGTACTGAGTAGCGAGACTTGTGTGTTTCATCCATCACAAGTTCCCGTAATCCGTCATATAGTGGGACCCAAATACGCCCCGTTACATAGTAGGCGCCGTCATCCTTTTGTTCCATTTGCTGCCTTGAGCCGCGTAAGGCTTCAGCCTTGACGTTTTCGAGCTTCAATGCTTCTATCTGAGCGGGTCGTATCTGTGCAGGAAGACTGGACTGAATAGTGAGCTGCAAGGCTCGTACGCGTCTAGGTAGAGTGTCCTTTCGACTGAGAGCGTCAGCCACAACATTGGCCTTGCCTGGATGGTACTTGATGGCGCATTCATAATCGTTGAGTAACTCGACCTTCCTAAGGCAGGTGTGCGAAGTCAGCCATAATATCGCGGCCAACCCTTGGCAGGTGTGCGAAGATCAGTTCAATAAGTGTTACTAGTCTAGCCGTATCTTGTCGTTAGGTTCTATCATCTGAGTATGTACAATAAGTCATCCAATCCCATTCCCACCCGGGAACCCCATGCCTTGGCTGTGTGAACTCACCTTGGTTTGCTCGGCAGATACACAAAAGGTTCTTGAACTAAGGGTGGTCAACCACGTCCTAACAGGGTTACCACACAAGTCAGGTTTTGACTCAAATATTGCACGTATGAACATGGCAAACGCGTATCACATATTGACAGTCAAGTTCATATCATACTAATGCTTATGCAATCCCAAAGATAAAGTCCAAAAGTAATCGGCCCAACATGTTGTGCGATCAGCGCACTTGTGCGATCCACAATTGGTTGTGCGGTCAGCCTTATATTCGGCCCAATGACATGAGTAGTCCAATAATATATCGGCCCAATAAAGTAACTTAATAGTGGGTTGTGCGGTCCGGTTAGCCTTGTACGATCGGGTTGGGTTGTGTGTTTGTGACTTGGGCTTCAAGGCCCAACAGTTATCAAAAGAACATAACTTGTGCGATCCAATGGTCTTGTGCGACCATTGGTGTCTTGTGCGACCGAGTTGTGTGATTGCTATTGTGCGTCCGACTTGTGCAACTTAGGAAGCCTTGTGCGATCAGGCTTCTTGTGCGAGTGGACCATCTTGTGCGAATGGTTTTAATTTCCGGAAATCATGTCATTCGGTTACAAACATTTATCAGTTTCCAAACTTATCATATCAATTAACAGTTAATCGGTTTCCAAATTTATAACAACCAATCAACACAATCAAAGATTCTATCCAACCCTTAATCGATCAAACAAGCATTTTCTAAGCAAATTCTTATGAACTCTATCATAATCAAACATGAACAACATAGCCAACATCTTACTAAATCGTATGATTCGGTCCGATTACTAGTATACATACTAACTTAACAATTGCGCATATCATCCGTATATGAACACGCACATCAGCCGATTAACAAACATGAAGCCGATTAGCATTTACACAAATCCAAAAACATATATCCAACCGATTACTTGCATGAAAGCCGATTCATATACATATAAGAATACCATTGATCATCATACATACACCTCAAATCATGCAATCGAAACATGTAATCATACACAATCAAAGCATCATCTATTAAAGCAAACAACATCAAGCACTAACCGGTGAAAGGAGTACAACAAGAATGATCCAACCAGGGGGTGATCCGAGCACTATGATCTTCGGTTGATAGGAACGAGTGTTGCCGTCGGTTTGAGAAGAGAGAGAGAGCTAGGGTTTCGTGAGTGAAGGTGTTTTACAAAAATAATGAGAGGTATACCCTATCCTCTATTCGTATAAAGGGAGTGGGCCGGCCCATCATGGGCTGCCCCTTTGGTCCGAGTACAAGAATTACGGCCCCCGAGTGGGCTTGTGCGATCGTGTGAGAGTTGTGCGGTCGGATCATACAAGCGTATACACATAACGTAACATTCCTATATTTCACAATTTACACAAAGCACGTATAACATGTTATTCAGATAAAGTTCACATAATCACGTAACGTTACACCAAGTAAGTTCGAATTACGAGTTGTCACATTATCCCCAACTTAAAAGAAATTTCGTCCCGAAATTTGGTATGCACTCACTGAGGAAGCTAGGTAAGTTGTATCGTTCACTGGTTTTCCTGGGGTGTCACATCCTCCCCCCGTTGATCTGGAATTTCGTCCCGAAATTCCGCAGCAGTAGCTTCAGCCTCAGTAGTGGTTGCATTGGTTCTGAATAACTGGGGATACTTTTCTGTCATCTGGTCTTCGCGTTCCCAGGTGTACTCTGGGCCATGTTTGGAGTTCCAACGAACTCGGACAAGAGGGATTCTCTTGTGTTTGAGGACCTTAACATCCCGGTCCGTGATTTCGACTGGTTCCTCGACGAACTGCAACCGCTCGTCGATAGTGAGTTCCTTCAAAGGAACTATGAGGGTCTCATCTGACAGACACTTCTTCAGATTCGACACGTGAAAAACGTTGTGAACTGCCCCGAGTTCAGCTGGTAGGTTCAGTCTGTAGGCTACTTTGCCTATTCTTTCTATGATCTCGAATGATCCGACGTACCGCGGATTTAGTTTGCCCCGTTTGCCAAATCGTACCACACCCTTCCAGGGTGAGACTTTAAGTAAAACCCGGTCCCCGACCTGAAATTCCAAAGGCTTCCTACGCTTGTCCGCGTAGGCTTGCTGACGGTCGCGTACTGCCGCCATGCGTTGTCGTATCTATGCAATCTTTTCCGTGGCGTCCACTACAATCTCTGGACCCGTGATTTGACTATCCCCCACCTCTGCCCAACAGAGAGGTGACCGGCATTTACGCCCGTACAATGCCTCGAATGGAGCGGCTTGTATGCTGGTGTGATAACTGTTGTTGTATGAAAACTCCACCAAAGGGAGGTGCTTTTCCCAGCCGTTGCCGAAATCAATAACACATGCCCGAAGCATGTCTTCAAGAGTTTGGATCGTTCGCTCAGACTGCCCATCCGTCTGAGGGTGATACGCTGTGCTCATGTCTAATCGTGAGCCAAAAGATTTGTGCATCGCTTGCCATAGCTCTGACGTGAATCGTGCATCTTGATCCGAAATGATGGAGGTGGGCACCCCGTGCCTTGAAACAACCTCTTTAAGATAAACGTCTGCGAGAGTGGAGAACTTATCCGTTTCCTTTATAGCCAGGAAGTGTGCAGACTTGGTGAGTCGATCCACGATCACCCATATAGTATCATTCCCACGCTGGGATCTGGGTAGGCCTGTAACAAAATCCATGGAAATTTCTTCCCATTTCCATTGTGGTATCTTGGGTTGCTGAAGTAGGCCCGCTGGTTTCTGATATTCCACTTTGACTTTTGCACATGTCAAACACTTGCCGACGTAAGTAGCGATGTGGGCTTTCATGCTAGACCACCAGTATGTTGCTTTGAGATCGTGGTACATTTTATCCGACCCTGGATGTACTGAGTAGCGAGACTTGTGTGCTTCATCCATCACAAGTTCCCATAATCCGTCATATAGTGGGACCCAAATACGCCCCGTTACATAGTAGGCGCCGTCTTCCTTTTGTTCCATTTGCTGCCTTGAGCCGCGTAAGGCTTCAGCCTTGACGTTTTCGGGCTTCAATGCTTCTATCTGAGCGGTTCGTATCTGTGCAGGAAGACTGGACTGAATAGTGAGCTGCAAGGCTCGTACGCGTCTAGGTAGAGTGTCCTTTCGACTGAGAGCGTCAGCCACAACATTGGCCTTGCCTGGATGGTACTTGATGGCGCATTCATAATCGTTGAGTAACTCGACCCATCATCGTTGACGCATGTTCAAATCCTTCTGCTTAAGAATATGCTCGAGACTCCTGTGATCGGTGTAAATTGTGCACTTGGAACCGTACAGGTAGTGTCGCCATATCTTAAGTGCAAAAACAACAGTTCCCAGCTCTAAATCGTGCGTCGTGTAGTTTCGTTCATGAACCTTGAGTTGACGAGAAGCGTAAGCAATAACCTTATCCCGTTGCATCAATACACACCCAAGACCCTGTATCGACGCGTCACAATAAACCACAAAGTCGTCCGTGCCCTCTGGCAATGAGAGAATAGGTGCGCTGCAAAGCCTATCCTTTAGGTACTGAAAAGCAGTTTCCTGAGTGTTGCCCCAATGGTAGGTGACACATTTCTGTGTCAGTAGTGTAAGCGGCTGAGCAATCTTTGAGAAGTCCTTGATGAACCGTCTGTAATATCCCGCCAAACCCAAGAATTGGCGTATTTCCGTTGGTGTACGTGGTGCAGGCCAGTTTCTGGCCGAATCTACCTTGGATGGATCGACATGGAT
Organism: Helianthus annuus; assembly: GCF_002127325.2. Classification (NCBI taxonomy): domain Eukaryota; kingdom Viridiplantae; phylum Streptophyta; class Magnoliopsida; order Asterales; family Asteraceae; genus Helianthus; species Helianthus annuus. The sequence goes on along the minus strand of NC_035439.2, from coordinate 47,956,084 downwards.
CCCATCCTTGTTTACTACGTGGCCTAGAAAGTGGACTTCACGAAGCCAGAAGTCACATTTCGAAAACTTAGCGTACAGCTGTTCCTTTCGTAGGAGTTCCAAAATAAGTCGTAGATGCTGCTCGTGCTCCTCCTGACTCTTAGAGTAGATCAGGATGTCGTCAATAAACACTATCACAAATCTGTATAAGTACGGCTTGCACACCCTGTTCATCAGATCCATAAATACAGCAGGCGCATTCGTTAACCCAAATGGCATGACAAGAAACTCGTAGTGACCGTAGCGAGTTCTGAATGCGGTTTTGGAGACGTCCTCATCCCGGACTCTCAGCTGATGATACCCTGACCTCAAGTCTATCTTGGAGTAGTAACTCGACCCCTGCAACTGGTCGAATAAGTCGTCAATACGCGGAAGAGGATAACGGTTCTTCACCGTCACCTTGTTGAGTTCACGGTAGTCGATGCACATCCTGAAAGTGCCATCCTTCTTTTTCACGAAAAGTACTGGAGCTCCCCAAGGCGATGAGCTTGGACGAATAAAGCCCTTTTCCAAGAGCTCTTGTAGCTGCTTCGACAGTTCTTCCAGTTCGGTTGGAGCTAAACGATATGGTGCGCGGGCTATTGGTGCTGCTCCAGGAGCTAACTCAATCTGGAATTCGACTTGGCGGTGAGGCGGTAAACCGGGTAAATCTTCAGGAAACACCTGAGGAAAGTCACGCACAACTGGAATATCCTCCAGCTTCTTTTCCTTTGCTGATGCGTCAGTGACAAGTGCCAGAATTGCAGTGTGCCCCTTTCGTAAACATTTCTGCGCCTTTAAGAAAGAGATGATGCCAACCACAGCACCACTCTTGTCGCCTTGAACTTCGAGTGGTTCCTGACTAGAGCGAGGAATACGAATGATCTTTTCCTTGCATAAAATCTCTGCGTGATGTTGGGATACCCAATCCATACCGATGACGACGTCGAAACTACCCAAAACTATGGGTATAAGATCAATCGTGAAGGTCTGATCAGCTAAGACGATGCTACAACCCTTGATTACATGTGCGGCTTCTACACTTTTACCATTCGCTAATTCTACGACATGTTTGGTGTTTAGGGGTGTTGGTGTACGTTTTAACAATTTACTCATTTTCAAGGACATATAACTTGTATCAGCACCCGAATCAAATAAGACAGTAACATAAATATCGTCGAGAAGAAACTTACCCATAACCACATTGGGATCATTCATCGCGTCGCCCCGACCCAGCACAAAAGCACGACCCCGAGCTTCGTTGCCATTGTTGTTGTTGTTTCCCCCGTTGTTGTTGTTCCCGTTGCCCTGGTTATTGTTGTTGTCGCGATTCTGGTTCTGGTTCAATTGTGGGCAATCACGTTTGAAGTGGCCTTCAGCCCCACACTGGAAACATCCCCGGTTTCCACGCTGTGGCTGCTGCTGCTGGTTCTGTGGAGCTGGCGGTGGGAGTTGCTGGTTCTAATTTGCTGGCCATGAGCTTCTACAATCCTTAGCCTCATGACCCATCTTGAGGCATCTTTGACAACGTTCCCTGCGACAGCTTCCACTGTGGTGTTTGTTGCACCTACTACACCATGGGTGAATTCCCCGATATCCACCCTGTCCCTGACTGCCTGATGATTGCTGATTCGGACTCTGGTAGTCATTTGTCTTGCGCTGCTGTGCTTGAGACTGAACAGAGACTGATCCCTTGCTGGAATCCCCCTCCCATTTTCTCTTGTTGTCACTGGGAGTAGCAGAAGTAGTGACAGCAGTAGTGGTAGCACTGATGCGTTTTGGCAGCTTGTTCTGTTCCACTGCCTGATCGGTGAGTCGATGAGCAAGACGCTAAATGTCTTGGATGTTGTTGAGGTTAGCCGACGTCACGTGGCTCTGAATCTCTGGCGCAAGCCCCTTGAGATACAACTCAATGCGCTTAACTGGAGGGTCCACCATCGTTGGACACAAGATGGCCAGTTCGTTTGACCGTTTCGTATAAGTTTCGATTTCTGACCCCGTCATTTTCAGATGATACAGCTCCACCTCCAACTTGTGGATGTCATCTCGCGTGAAGTATTCTCGTTTGATCAGTTCTTTGAAATCTTCCCAGGGTGTGGCGTTAGCAGCTGCCAACCCTAAGATCTGAACTTGGGCGTTCCACCAAGTTAGCGCAATCCCTTCCAACGTGCCAGTGGCGTACTTGACCCTGCGAGCCTCAGGGCATTCACACATCTCGAATACCGACTCGAGCTTCTCAAACCAATGGAGGAGTCCCACTGCCCCCTCGGTGCCACTGAAAGTGCTTGGACGACAGTCCATGAAGTTCTTGAATGTGCAGACAGGTTGTGGAGCGTTTTGACCTATTGTGCATAGAATAGGACAATGTTAAATGCAAGGTTGGTTTAGGAATGTAGGATTCAAAGATCCTAGTGTGTATCCCATCCGCAGGGTATACTACCTGCTGGTGCAGCTGCAAGTGCCGCAGCTACTCGTTCATTGATAAGTGCCGTCAACTGGGCTTGAGTCATGTTCACACGTCCAGACATGATCTTCATAGTGAAAGTAGAGTAAGTGAGAATGGTTCGCGAGTAGTGCGATGACAAAGGAGTGTAAGCACATAGGTATTCTCATGTGACGACGTATAGTAAGCAATGTAATCTAGCATGCTACGAGCAAAGTTCTATATAGTTCTAGCAAGCAGGTAATAAACATAAACCTTATTACCTAGAATGTTGAGTCTTGCACGTGGAACGAAGCGTCGTTGTGGATCGTTGAGAGCACTGTTCTGGTTATAGTCTGGTTTTAATAAAACGTTTTTCCCATATTAAAACCAAGTTCTCTATAACCAATGGCTCTGATACCAATCTGTCACACCCCCGAAATCCACCCGCGGAGTACCACCGCTTGGAGGCGTGACATGACCAGGATCAAGCCACCAATCATATCGAACATAGCATCTAATATTAAAAGTAGTTAATGTAATTCATCACGACATGATTGATGTTCAACAAAACGTAAATTAAGTAGCGGAAGCATAATATGTAAAACCCAAAGTAAAGTTATAAGTTCAATTGTTTATCATAACGTCTACGATCCGTATCCCATAACGACCTGCTCCTCCTTGTGCAAGCTCCATAAGTACCTAAGGTCCTGCAAGGCATGCAGCAGAGAGTCAACAACTAGTTGAGCGAGTTCACAGTTAATAGTTCAGTAATAGTATATGTGAGTAGTAGTATGTTCGTTCGTCATGTCATGTATCGTATTAGTTTCCATCGCGGCCTCCCAGGCAGGTATGCGAAGATATTAGGGGATGTTTTTCCCAAGTATTCTAGACTAGGTTTATTTGTATCGCGGCCTCCCAGGCAGGTGTGCGAAGATTAGTAAATTTGGTTCGTGGCCTTCCTAAGGCAGGTGTGCGAAGTCAGTCATAATATCGCGGCCAACCCTTGGCAGGTGTGCGAAGATCAGTTCAATAAGTGTTGCTAGTCTAGCCGTATCTTGTCGTTAGGTTCTATCATCTGAGTATGTACAATAAGTCATCCAATCCCATTCCCACCCGGGAACCCCATGCCTTGGCTGTGTGAACTCACCTTGGTTTGCTCGGCAGATACACAAAAGGTTCTTGAACTAAGGGTGGTCAACCACGTCCTAACAGGGTTACCACACAAGTCAGGTTTTGACTCAAATATTGCACGTATGAACATGGCAAACGCGTATCACATATTGAAAGTCAAGTTCATATCATACTAATGCTTATGCAATCCCAAAGATAAAGTCCAAAAGTAATCGGCCCAACATGTTGTGCGATCAGCGCACTTGTGCGATCCACAATTGGTTGTGCAATCAGCCTTATATTCGGCCCAATGACATGAGTAGTCCAATAATATATCGGCCCAATAAAGTAACTTAATAGTGGGTTGTGCGGTCCGGTTAGCCTTGTACGATCGGGTTGGGTTGTGTGTTTGTGACTTGGGCTTCAAGGCCCAACAGTTATCAAAAGAACATAACTTGTGCGATCCAATGGTCTTGTGCGACCATTGGTGTCTTGTGCGACCGAGTTGTGTGATTGCTATTGTGCGTCCGACTTGTGCAACTTAGGAAGCCTTGTGCGATCAGGCTTCTTGTGCGAGTGGACCATCTTGTGCGAATGGTTTTAATTTCCGAAAATCATGTCATTCGGTTACAAACATTTATCAGTTTCCAAACTTATCATATCAATTAACAGTTAATCGGTTTCCAAATTTATAACAACCAATCAACACAATCAAAGATTCTATCCAACCCTTAATCGATCAAACAAGCATTTTCTAAGCAAATTCTTATGAACTCTATCATAATCAAACATGAACAACATAGCCAACATCTTACTAAATCGTATGATTCGGTCCGATTACTAGTATACATACTAACTTAACAATTGCGCATATCATCCGTATATGAACACGCACATCAGCTGATTAACAAACATGAAGCCGATTAGCATTTACACAAATCCAAAAACATATATCCAACCGATTACTTGCATGAAAGCCGATTCATATACATATAAGAATACCATTGATCATCATACATACACCTCAAATCATGCAATCGAAACATGTAATCATACACAATCAAAGCATCATCTATTAAAGCAAACAACATCAAGCACTAACCGGTGAAAGGAGTACAACGAGAATGATCCAACCAGGGGGTGATCCGAGCACTATGATCTTCGGTTGATAGGAACGAGTGTTGCCGTCGGTTTGAGAAGAGAGAGAGAGCTAGGGTTTCGTGAGTGAAGGTGTTTTACAAAAATAATGAGAGGTATACCCTATCCTCTATTCGTATAAAGGGAGTGGGCCGGCCCATCATGGGCTGCCCCTTTGGTCCGAGTACAAGAATTACGGCCCCCAAGGGGGCTTGTGCGATCGTGTGAGAGTTGTGCGGTCGGATCATACAAGCGTATACACATAACGTAACATTCCTATATTTCACAATTTACACAAAGCACGTATAACATGTTATTCAGATAAAGTTCACATAATCACGTAACGTTACACCAAGTAAGTTCGAATTACGAGTTGTCACAATCCCCGCCATCCAATACCTATGGGCATTGAAGGAGATCCTACTAAATTTGACCCAGGTCCCTTGCAGGACCTCTAAACGCTGAATAAGGGCAAGACCCTTACCAAATCGTTCCCTTAACCCCTGACCAGGTAGCCAACATACCTCCATATAGACCGTGGAGATATGAATGGTGAATATCTTTTATTTTATATAGACAGTAAAATAATGCCAAGACACCACGGACAAACGATAAGGAAAGATCACTTTCAACATAAGCAACTAGTTATTAAAGTCATTAATACAAAACCAAATAAAAAGTGAAAAAGATTAAAAATAAAAAGTATTATACTAAACACTTGTCTTCACCAAGTGATGTAAGAGACTTAGGCAAACATGGCCTTGATTGTCAAGAACTCTTACTATCAATCTTGGATCCCGAGACGACTCACACACTCTACGATGGACAATGGATGATGGTGGTGGATGATGGTGTTATGGTTGTGGTGCGTGGTGGATGAAGTGTGAGAGAGGTGGTGTGCCAAGGGATGAGTTGGAATGAAACCAAGCACCCCTATTTATAGGCTGAACAGAAGGCTGGGCACGGCCCCGTGTCCGCTGGACACGCCCCCGTGCCCGTCTGACACTCTCTCTCTTCATTAATTGTAATTCGCAATTACAATTAATGCGCCTGCTGTACTTTCGCCACGCCCCCATGCTCACTGGACACGGCCCCGTGGTGGGCAATAGAAGCTTCTAAAGGTTTGTCTTTTCTGCTGCTTCTTGGGCACGGCCCCGTGCTGGCTGAGCACAGGGCGTGTTCAGTCTTCTGACTTCTCTTCTTTGCTTGGGAGGATGCCGTTGAGGGGTCGGGCAATCCACTTTTGTTCCTTTTCTTGTATTTATGTTAGAATTAGCTGTCTTTTTGCTTCTTTTGTGAATTTGAGCTCATTTCATCCTGAAAATACAAAAGGAAGACAAAAACACTCTTTTCCCAACATTAGTACTTAAAAAGGGTTAGTTTTATGCCTTATTTGATGTAATTTATATGTTGCATTTTACACACATCATCAACTATCGAACCATTAAATATATAAAATCAACGTGTTGACATTACTGAATTGCAGAGATACACCGAAATGAAATACAACCGAACCTGGTGTATCATCGTCTTAATACATAGTTGCACTAAGACTATTTAAATGATTAGTCAAACAAAAAGCATACGTGGTTTGCATGAAGCAGTTGATCGTGATTAGCACAAGCTACGAGTGTATACCGACACCACAAGGTGTCGTAATGAATGAGATAATTCGATAATAGCGGTGACCGAACAAGTATCACCGTGTTTCGCATGAAACATTCGATCATGATTAGCCCAAGCTACAAGTTTATATCGATGCCACAAGGTGTCGTAGTGAATGAAATAATTTGATAATAACGGTGATCAAACAAGTATCACCGTGTTTGAAATCAAATGGAAGGTTTAACGAAATACTTATGAATATTTGCTCCAAACAAATCCCATTGGATTTTCAATTGAAAATGAAATAAATAATTAATGTTTTCGAGCGAAGATGAAAAAGCAATAAATATGACAAAATATTCGCTCGATGGTGAAAGAAACGTTAAGAGGTACACCGGAATATTTAACACGAACTTGTGTACCATTATCTTAACACACAATTGCATTAAGACTAATTTAATACAATAAATCGAACAAGCGGACTTAATATCAATAAACAAATAAATAATTAAATAATTAAATCCGTGCATGATGTGAGCAACGAGATTAGCGCAAGCTTCAAACTTGTGATAAAAAAAAACCTCACCACAAGGTGACGTGATCAAAGAAACGATTCAATGAAGTCGAAGACCAAACAAGCATGTTATGGTTCAAAGCAAATGAAGTGATTGTTGGGATTATTTCGAATATGATGGCCTCAATCCATCATATGGAATCTTGAATCGAATATATTACGAGCAAGTTCAACCAATTGAACTTGGTTTATGAGTAATTCAACAATGAGTACATGTATTGACATGGAAGTTTCAACATGGTTACAATGAAAAACCATGTATACCACTCAAAAGAAAATGAGTTTTCCAAAAAATCCGTTGACTCAATACCAAGGAGTCAACATTTTGCAACTATACGGGTCGTCTAGAATACAATGCAAAGATTTAGTATAGCGAAATAATATTTACGATTTTGACAAAACAACCACTCGAAGTGAAACCACATGTGTAGCAAACAATGCATGTGCAGCGTACGAATTTGTCAAGAAATAAGCAAATGAGTGTTCGCTATCATGAAATAAAATCTTCGTGATGAAATGACCATTAGGGGGAGTAGAAATGCGAAAATCTACTCACTATATGCAAAAGTCAGGATTTCAATAGAAAAAGTTTAAGGACTTAACCTGGAACTTCATGTGATGGCCGGTTGTTAGATGACATTACCATGGAATGTCGAACATAGTGTAATCGCCATTAATGAAGTAGGGGGAATACGAAGACATGTGACTTCTTTTGAAGCGCCAATAGTTGTGAGTCTCATTAGACTAAGTATCTATAGTTATGAAATCTTGTTTCAACGTACCTCAGCGAGATTCATGTCGTTTGGAGGATCACGTGGCGAAGTGCCGCATCGCGGTCGGTAGTTCTCCCGCTGTTGGGATTAGCATCGTTGTTATCGTGCTCAATCATGTTTTCCAAAGGCCTTGCCTTGAAAGTTGTGTGTGATGTACTTCGACGTCCGCTGACATATTGTTTAAGTTTCATGTATACTTGCGCACTAGCGTTTCGTTCCACATAGATTACCTACTAGGGCATTTAAAATAGCATAGACAATATAGATAATAGTGTTTGCCCGAGTTGTTAGTCACGGTTTCTAAGTGAGGACCTTTAACGAGTTTCGACATAAGTTTTTCAAAGGTCCTAAATGCATGTTATCCAAAACTCTAAAAGTTTTGCTTACTATATGTAATCGTTTCATGTACCATGTATCCAACACAACACTTGTGTATGTTTAAAACCAAAACTGTTGACTCATTGTTTTCGGCAACGGTTGGAAACCCATATTCAGTCCTAGGCGTTCTGTATGTGTCCAAGTCTTAACAATCTAAGTTCCCAGAGGAAAGTAAGGTTAAAGCCTAGGTATCTCTACAGAAACCTAATTCACTGAAACCTATAGCTCTGATACCAATCTGTCACACCCCGAAATATCAGAGCTGGCGTGACTGGATCGGTATCTTCATTGCACAGCGGAAGCAAATAAGCTAAGACTTCTAGAAATTTAACGCCTGCTAATTACTCGAATTCCCATGGGTTCTCCTATTCCAACCGTTCCATAGTTTTGAAAATTGCCACCTGAGAAAGAACATGCGAAAAAGTCAACATAAAGTTGAGCGAGTTCATAGTTTGTTTTGAAAAGATTTAAAATAAATCTGTTTGGTAACCGGTTTAAAAGTTGTTGAGAAAATATAGTAAAATCATTTTCTCGGCATGATATATGAAAACTGTGAGTCTAGCCCACGAGAGTCTTTGTAAGCAGGACCAACTCGTCCTCTTACTTGTACATAAGTTGAAAACGTTACCCAAGTTTGTAAATCCATGTAGTATGAGTTTGCGTCAAATGCATATTAAAAACATAAGAAAGTTATAGTGTTGTGAGTTGGTATGTAAAGCGTCTATGAACATGTTGATCATTAATGTTTCGCGAGGACATTAATATATGCGACGACATAGGAGGTACTCAACCCGAGTAGGCAATTTTTAGTGTCGAATCACCTCGACTGGGACACAACAGCACTCTAAGTGGTCACCCATGGACCGTGAGTGGGGCTCGCCCGTACCCATTAGATCTAACCTTTGTTCCTTGGTCCTCAAAAGGATTAATGGCACCTCAGTTACAGCCTATGCTCACATGATCTAAGAGTTCATTCCATAACTTAATCATACCTAAGTTTGATATGTATTTCCCCCCGAAAGTTGTAAACCGAAACGTTGAAAGAAAAGGGGGACATGATCTCACTGAGTTGTCTCGTTTTTCGTACGCAGGCCAACCCAGTCCCATTGTAGTAACTAGGATATTCTCGTCACTAGTCATGAAAATCATGCATGTTTGCGAAAATACGCGTTTGTTTTGTAAAACCGGTATGTTTAGTATAAACCTTTCGTAAACCTTTCGAGTTTGTTGGAATTCATTTGCAACAGGGTTTATAAATATGTGTTTTCGTTCATCAAAATAGTGTTTGCTTTTGCAAAAACTTGCATGTCTTTCCACCCCCGAAAACATTTATAAAAATGTAAAACAGTAAAAAGTGGGGGTTATGAACTCACCTTGACATTCCTGTGCAAAGCTAGCTAATGGTGTTTCCGTGATGCCGTTCCAAGAACGTGACTCGCTAGCGTGCAACTATAGCATTCCTAACAAGGAATCACTTATAAGTTTCTAATTAAAACGTAGCTAAACTACGTGTCCGAGCTCTACCGAGTCATTAACTCAACGATTCTATGAAGGTGTTATTGTTTTGATTTAGAATAGCCAATCTATGGTTATTTGGTCCCGCTTATAATCGGGATAAAAACAATGTCTCGAAAACGACTTAGTTTTCGAATGGTTTAGTATATATATACATTTAAATATTTAAATATAAATGTACTTATGGCGTCGTATTAGTTGTCGCGAATAGAAATACGTAGGTGAATAACGGATCGTGTCGTCGTAGTTGTTGTAACATGGAAATAAATGAACATATATACATACGTATCTATATATCGAAAGCTTGATGTTTGAAATGAATTCAAACATTTGTGATCGTCTTATAAGGATATTCGGACCCTAAATAATTGAAAGTAATATAAATAACTATATTTACTTCATAAGATTTCCGAATATCAAAAGTTTGAAATAAATATAAAAATTATATTTAGCTATTTAGAAAGTTTAAAGTCGGGGTTTAAAATAAATATAAAATGTTATACTTATTTCATACCAATGTACGAAGTCGATTGTTTGAAATACATATAGACATTACATTTAAACAAATGTTCAGAATTCTCGACATTCGACATACAACTCGTTTTGTAAAAGCATGTTTTGAGACTAAACGCGTTTTGAAATAAAATAATAAGATTCGAGTATTAGTGGTTTAAAATAAAGATAAATAGTATTCGTCGAATGTTATAACTTTATTTGTAATTCGTAAAGTCGCCAAAATAAATATATATTTATATTTATTTTATAAGAAGAATTCGAAATTCGATAAGTGTCGTTTTTAGATCATAAATTACGTGTCGTGTTTTGGGTTTTTAACGAAAATTGGGCAGAGTTTCCCCTGTTTTTAGGTTGCCCCGACAATCAAAGTTGTCGTTATTTGTCAAAAATTTAACAACATTTCAATCAATATAATCATCTAAATATAGTTTTCATCAACTCTATCAAAAACGTAACTAAGCGCTAGAGTATCGGTCGAGCTCGGTTTCGCGTTTAACTATATAAAGTCTAACGTAAACTAATTCGGTATGCTTAAAACTTTACCGGGTCCTTCGAGTTGACCGAGTCAACTGGGTTGACTCACGTTGACTGAGTTGACCAGGTCTGACTGAGTTGACTTAGTTTGACCAAGTCGACTCGCACCGCACCAAAACTGAACCTGACCGCGTTGACCGAGCCGATCCTGTTGACCAATTCTGACCCGAGCCGAAACTGACTTTGACTGATGTTGACTTTCTTTGATCTGCTTGACTGAGCTCAAAACTTAACCGAGATACGAGCCGAGACCCGAACCTGCTTGTTGACCGACCTGCTGTGACCGAGACCAGAAACCGAACATGAACCAACCGAGAATTTTGTCGAGCCTAACCGAATCCGAAGCATCTTAAACCAACCAAAACTGAACCAAAACATTCAAAACACCCCAAGCTGACTAATACTCGAAACTGAACCACATCTCCACCATTGTTGTCGCCGTTATCACTCAACATCACGTCGGAGAAACCAAAAAAAAGAATCGGGGCTGACCTGTTGACCCGTGCAACACCTAAAACTGATCTCCGTGACTGAACTAAAACTTGAACCGAATCACAAACCTTGTCGTCGTCGTCGGGAGAAAACAAGCACCGCCGCCGCACCACCGGCTATTCTGTCAGTCGATCATCATCAACACATCATCATCTTCGTCCTACCTCGTTACCATCATCAGAGAACGAGGGGGTGTGAGTGCGTCTGAGTGGTGTTTGAGTGCCGGAAAAGCGAATCAGAGAGAGAGACGAGGGGTGTGGGTGTCGTGCGCGACCGGAGAAGAAACCGGCCGTCGGTTTCGGCTCCGATTGTCGGCTCCAGCAAGTTGAGAGGGTGAGGAGGTTGTTGTGGTGTGTGGGTGAAATATCTTGTGTTCACAGGTGGATTCGAGAGAGAGAGAGAGAGATACAGGAGCTGTATGTGTGGTGTGGGTATGAAGGAGATGAGTTCCCTAGTTGTGTGTGAAGGAGATGGAGAGCAACAGACGTACTGTAGTTGTGTGTTGATTGTTTAGGGTATCAAAATGAACAAAAAAAATGAGATAAGGTGTTTATATAGTTAGGTTAACCAAATGGTTTAGTGGGTTGGGCCCGAGGTCCGTTAGCGGGTTGAAGCAGCCCAGTAACAATTCTGAAGCCCGTTTCTCGAACTCGAAGTTTGTATATGTCGTAAATTATAATGTTAAGTCAACAAATACTCAAAGATTTCGTCAGAAATCAATATTCGACGCGTATTTTGTCGAGTGAGTTAAAACACGTAAAATTGACTCGGTCGTCATTCTTAACTCGTTTTTCGATTCATTTTCAACTACGGATAGTAAGATTTAAAAACGAAGCTAAATATATCATAATATTTCAGTTTTTAAGTTAATACGCGCATCTGATGCTTTTGTTTCGTCGTTGATTGTCGGTGCGTTACTGTTTCCGCGTTTTTCGTTCGCATTTGCGTTTGGTGTTGTTTGAAAGCATAATATTTTCGCAAAACGTAATCCATAAGTATATGTTATATGTATAAACTTTGTAATCGATGGCGTTGTCAGTAGTTTATACGGTGTCAGTTCGTTTCCGTGTATCGTTCCGCAGATTTCTCCAGAAATCACCATACGCGCACTATCACGTCTGATAAGCGTTCCTAGGCATACTAAGAGCCTAATTAGGTTAATTAAGGCCTTAAACACTATTAATTATATCCTTAATCGTTCGCTAATCACGTAATTAGATGCCGTTAATTACCGGTTGTCACATATACCCCTCTTCTACCATTTTCCAAACTGTTTTGGGGTGAAACACTTGTGCCTACTTGTTACTTTCATGCTTTTCATGCTTTCATATCATATGGTAGTTATGTTCATTAGTACATTATAGTACATGATTTCATTACATTCTATGCTATGTATGACCATTGTGTGCATACTTAGTTCATTGTTTTACTTTACATTTCTGCTATGTATGTTGACTGATAGCATGCTAGCACATTGATTTACATGACTTTTCTGCTTTGTATGTTAACTTAGCATACTTAGTACATTGTTTTCATATAACATGTTTTACATTTGCTATGACATTTGGTTTGCACAAGCGAGACTTATATACGTTCATTAACATTAGCTACGCCGCTCGGTAGTAAGTAGTGGTACCATAGGACTTGACAAATCCCATTCCTGACATCTCGGGTTTGTTTGGATGTAAGGAATGACTGAATCCGAAAACATTTCTTTTGATAACCTTGACTTAGGGTTATCCGACTGTCTCAAGGCTTGAATGTATGCGTTAACTTACCACATAAATGTTTGTATCAATGTAACATGCATTTACTTTTCAAAACATAACTTTTTGAAAACTTCGTTTTGTACATCTCTACATTTGTATTATGTAATAATACTTTACTTACAATACATAACATTTGTTACACATTATTTGACTACATTTGGACTTTTTAACATTTGACTTGGCTTATACGAGGACTTTTTGACAATTGGTTTAAACATGGATTTTATACATTGGTGGTTTGTTTAAATGATTTAAGTAACGAGACGTGTAATATGAGACAAGCATGGTGGATACGCCGCTGGTACTTCCTATATATAAGTGTTTGTATGGTATTACATATCGTAGCGTTATTTGAATCATTTCAATTTAGATAAATAACATTTTATACAAATAACATATCTTCCACAAGACATTGCTTTAACAAACAACTTCTTTTTCCCAACTTACTATACTTGGTTATTTATTTAACCATGTATTATTCTTTTATGTATACATATCATCTGATCTTATCGCTTTTCAAATGATTTACAAAACAAAACAATTTACAAGGTTCATGACTGAATTTTATTAAACATTTCTAAATCTTAAGTCATGAATCCTATTTTCGCAAAACTAATGTATCTCACAGGCATTTTTATGCTGAAATACATATTTTCACATGTGTTTTCAGGAGCTTTTGCGTAGGACGATGATCATGACACAAGGGCAGACATGTTCCTTAGAGACTTAAAACGAAGATAGAACTAGATTAATTATGTTCTGAACTCCTTATTTCCTGTTTTTGAGACAATGTAACACTCTTGTTGATAAATAAAATATAACTTTGTATGCCATGGTTGTGAAACAATTAATTCTGTTACAACACTCCCCGACGTTTCCGCCACGTTTGGTTGTCCCACGTGGTCGGGGTGTGACAAACACCGTTAAGATTTTAACATTTTAAGTTCTAAACAATTCACTTAGATTGTCAGTATACTGATCCACTTAAATTTCCACACAAAGTTCAACTGTTTCGAGATACGATATTAGTGTTTTAAGAGACTTAAAACTTATTCGCGTGTCCCACCACTTGAATATACTCCCGTATCCAGATCCCAATATTCAGTCTTACAGGTGAGTATACCTAGATGATATCTGTAAAAGGGTTAAATGAGAAACCGTGAGAGCTCCGGTCAGAACTTTTGTTCAGCAGAGAGATGACGGCTCGTCTTTTAGTGTGTTCCCTTTAGAAAATCTTTTCTTCAACATCACATGATTAGCATTTTGCAATGTTTCATCATTTTTGTACTGAGGGCAGCGCTATATTTCAAGCAAGCAGAAAGTATTATACAGGGACTAGGCCATTGCTTCCGCAAAATCAGAAGTCCCGGGATAATACCCCAGATATCACTGAGTATAAAGACCTAGTATCTCAGAAAGAGGGACCTTTCAAACAAGATTTCAGGGGTTACCCATATATCCAAGAAATGTTCCCCACGATATAAGCAAGTTTGAATATTTTTAGGTTTATATCTCGAAAACAATCTACTAAATGTATAAAAACCTACTGGCATATCCGCAGTGAGATTGTTTATCACATTTTTGTTATAACAATTCTTTAGCGTGTTGTGATAGTCCACTGATGTACTATCATTTCCTCTTTTTCACAACAAAACTCATTTTCATTTTATCATGTTTTTGGATTTTTCAAATTTTCTAATGTTTTTGAATTTTCTGAAATTTTTACTCCCCTAAAATTCAAACATATTTAAACAAAATTGAAAACAAACTGTACAAGTAAATTGACAACTGTTGTGAATCGCTTCAATTCGCCATCCACTTGGCATAAACAATCAGAACTCCCCCTTTCAACAAACTATTTTCCCATTAAGATTTCAAAACACTTAAGTTTGTTTTAATCAAAATGGTTTTTCCGAAAAATTAGTGTAGTTGATTTTTCAAACCATTTGTAGGTTATGGGATAAGATCATCACATTGTTTTTCAACCACTTATATGAAGATTTACATCAAGTTCACACTAATGACCTTGATAAATCACTTTGAAAACCAAACCTTTGTACCAGTTGTAGGTATGCACGATCAAACCTGATATAAAGAATGATGTTGATTCCTGCTCCACTCTTACCAACCCGGGAGCTCTGGCAAGTCAGGATTTTATTTGTGAAAAACTGCCATCCAAGCCTGACCAAACTTGGATGTTTCCTCCTCAACTTCACTTGGGTAATAAGTCGCTTTCTTTGTTTCATAAAAGTCCTTTACCCCTTTGGCCTTTCCCTCGACCATTTTTCCAAAAATCTTTTTCACATTTCCATTAAACACTTTCTCAACATCAAATTCTTTCTTCTCATAATAGAATTGATTCGAGATCTCAACCTTACCAACCTTTTGTTTAAAATTCTCAGCCCTCAATGGTGGAAAATTTTCATCATCCATTGGAGGCACTGAGTTTTCCTCTTTAACATCAACTTGTGGCTCGTCTGACTTTGTGGAATCAGATTTATCGCCAAGTTTCTCATAAAACTTTTTAACAACCCACATTTGGTTATCATGCTCAGCTCTCTTTTTATAAAACCTTGACTTTGAACTCTCACCAACTTCATATGTTGAATTTTCAAAAATTTAAATTTTTCAGTTGGTGGTTCATCTTCATCAACAACTTGTTCTTTGAGTTTTTTAGAGACTTCCTGTTTTGTTTTTGTTGCTTGAGAACAGTTCCATGCAATGTGACCAACTTTATTGCATTTGTAACAGGTTCTTGTCTCCTTTCTTTGATGAAACTCATTCTTCATTTTCTCTTGCTTCTTGGCAAGGAATTCTCTGTTTGATTGCTTCCAGAATGAGCTTTTTGATTCTTCTTCACAACTTGTCCCTGAAACAAATTTTGTATTTGTTTTAGTAATTTTTTCATGTTTATAATTTTCTGGTGGGATAAAACCAAAACCTTTCTTTTTGAAATTACCGTTATGGTTTGGTTCCTTTTGAAAACCAGAACCAGAACTGTAACCCTTTTTCTTGTTTAACCGTTGTTGAACTCTTGAGGTGTATTTTTTAGGTTTTTCATTAAGATTTACATCTTTTATTTCAGAAATATTGATTTCTATTAGTTTGAAAACCTTTTTGATCTTTTCAACTTGAACACTTCTTATTGGAAATTCTTAATCAGAATATAATTTGTCAGAATCTATCAAAGTATATGCCACTTTGATTGGTTCGTCATTCAAATTAGATTTTGATAACAGAAACTTTTTACTATAAACCCGTTTAACCGACGTCT
Source organism: Helianthus annuus (assembly GCF_002127325.2). Taxonomy (NCBI): domain Eukaryota; kingdom Viridiplantae; phylum Streptophyta; class Magnoliopsida; order Asterales; family Asteraceae; genus Helianthus; species Helianthus annuus. Next base: position 47,939,964 of record NC_035439.2, on the reverse strand, counting down.
TTGGACTGCCAACTGATGATGATCCCGGACTTTCAGACTCAAACTTTGACTCCGACTCCTCATCTGTATCCAACACCTGATCGACCACCTTTTTTATTAACTCAGACTCATGATCAGTGTCAGACGATGTGAACGTGACGTCAATGTTTTCTGGTAACTCATCAGTTGTTTTGGATTTTAGCTTTATATTGACAACCTTTTTGACTTGCTCCTCATTTGGTTTTCTGGGAGATTAACCTTCCCAGATCGGAGGCGGATACTTATTGTAACTAACACTCTGTTTCTTACCAGTATCCTTCTTCTTTGGCTTTTCATCTTGAAATGCTTCAAGACCTGCAACAGTTGGATAGATTCGATCAATCAAATAATCGGAACTAGAATAACTTTGTAATAATCGTCTGATTCTCTCATTCTCTATCTTTTCAGTTTCCAACTCTTGCTTCCACTTTGCACTTTCTTCAATGTAAAAATTAATGGCTTTCTGCTTCGACATCATCACAGCATTCAACATTGTCAGTGCATCTTCTCTTTCAGAATTTGTCTTTTGCAGACCAGTTACCGTTCTATTCAGCACATCGTAAGATTCTTTCACATAATTGAGATCAAACAGTAACTTTTCTATCATCTTTTCTTGTTCAACCAACTTCTCATCTTTTTCTTCACACTGCTTGCAAGGTTCTGAACACTTTAAGCAAGACTTGATGACTTCCACAATCTTTTCTACTTCAATAACTTTCTCAACTTCACCATTCCTCTCAACAACATTAACTTCCTTGCTTTGTTCATTCTTCATTGTCCCAGTAACACTTTCAACCTTCACCTTTTTCAACTCTTTTGCTGCTCGTTTCTTCTTCAACTTCTCCACTCGATCTGCAAAATAAAATTGAAAACTTTCAGGAGATAAATGAGTTTTTGCAACATGAATATGCATTTCTTCCTCATAATCATTGTTGTCATCAGTTGGAGATTGATCAAAATCTATTGTCTTTTCTAAATTATCATCTGAAGATCCAGAATCAGATGGTGTTTTATCAAAAACTGTTGTTCTCTCTGAACTTTCATCTGATGAAACAGACTCTCCATCTTGATTCTTCTCACTAACACCAATCACTTTCATCCATTCTGTAAACAAATCTAGTTCTTGAATAACTTTTGCAATGAGTGCTACAACTTTTGAATCAGGTGGAATATATTTATCCCAGCTGAAACCTTCTGCCACTTTTTCATCATCTTGATCAATGATACCATAATAAGCTTTCTTATTTGCATCTTCAATCATTCTAGCATGTGCAGTTTGTGATTCCTTTTGTTGATCTGGTTGCTGAGCAACTTGTTGATATATGGCTGATGCGTGCAAGTGTGTATATGTTTTAGGTATATATTTTAAGCCCTTTTTACACTTTTTAGCAAAGTTTTAAATTTATAAAACACGATATTTACTAACACTAAGCACACATATGGGCAAGTGCACCCATCGTGGACGTAGTATAGTGTTGGTAAGATACCGAGGTGGTCTAAGGACACAAGAGCTTTTAGTACCGACTTATCCTCAACGTCTAATCAAACCAAAATGTTAGAAAAGATTTTAAAACTAAGAAAATAAAACTAACTAAATGCTGAAAAATATAAATAAAAATAAAAACAGATAGACAAGATGAATCACTTGGATCCGACTCGTGTATAGTGCAACCTTTGATTATTTTCGCACTTTTGCACTTGTTTAAGAGATTATCTTAGTTATTGTAGTAGGCCCCTCTTTTGAAGGTGACGTTACCCTCAACCCAGTAGTTTGAGTCAGCAAGGATACAATCCTAAAAGGTCGGATTATTGAAAGATAATTATTAAGTTATTAATGCAAATTATGGTAGGCCCCTCTTTTGAAGGTGACGTTACCCTCGACTAAGTAGTCTGAGTCAGCAGGGATACAGTCCTAAGTAGCCGGGTTATAGTATTAATAGTAGTTTAACTTATGAGGGGGTCAAAGAGTTTAGATCCCCGCCATCCAATACCTTTGGGTATTGAAGGAGATCCTACTAAATTTGACCCAGGTCCCTTGTAGGACCTCTAAACGCTGAACAAGGGCAAGACTCTTACCAAACCGTTCCCTTAACCCCCGACCAGGTAGCCAACATACCTCCATATAGACCGTGGAGATATGAATGGTGAAAATCTTTTATTTTATATTGACAGTAAAATAATGTCAAGACACCACGGACAAACGATAAGGAAGAATCACCTTCAACATAAGAAACTAGTTATTAAAGTCATTAATACAAAACCAAATAAAAAGTGCAAAAGATTAAAAATAAAAAGTATTACACTAGACACTTGTCTTCACCAAGTGATGTAAGAGACTTAGGCAAACATGGCCTTTGATTATCAAGAACTCTTACGATCAATCTTGGATCCCGAGACGACTCACACACTCTATGATGGACAATGGATGATGGTGGTGGATGATGGTGTTGTGATGGTGGTGGGTGGTGGGTGAAGTGTGAGAGAGGTGGTGTGCCAAGGGATGAGTTGAAATGGCTCCAAGCACTCCTATTTATAGGCTGAACAGAAGCCTGGGCACGGCCCCATGTCCGTCTGACACTCTCTCTCTTCATTAATTGTAATTCGCAATTACAATAAATGCGCCTGCAGTACTCTGACCACGCCCTTGTGTCTGGTGGGCACGGCCCCATGGTGGGCAATAGAAGCTTCTATTAGTTTGTCTTTTCTGCTGCTTCTTGGGCACGGCCCCGTGCTCACTGAGCACGGGGCGTGTTCAGTCTTCTGTCTTCTTTGTTTTGCTTGGGAGGATGCTGTCGAGGGGTCGGGCAATCCACTTTTGTTCCTTTTCTTGTATTTATGTTAGATTTTGCTATCTTTTTGCTTCTTTTGTTAATTTGAGCTCATTTAATCCTGAAAATACAAAAGGAAGACAAAAGCACACTTTTTCCAACATTAGTACTAAAAAAGGGTTAGTTTTATGCCACAATTGATATAATTTATATGTTGCATTTTGCGCGTATCAAGTACCCCCACACTTGAATCTTTGCTTGTCCTCAAGCAAAACTCTTTGTAATGTGGCTTTATTCACTCCCAAATTGAATGGGTAGAAGAGAAGGTTTTTGGGCTTGTCATAGAGTGTCGGGATTTTCCAAGATCGTTTAGGTTTTATTTTTATTTATTTACAATCCTATTCATCATGATTTATTAAAAACATTTCATAAGATAAATTATTTATTAAGGCATAACATACCTTTTTAAAATTCCATTTATATACAAGTTCACATACCTCACGGGGGAAATCACTCACACTCGGCCGAAGGTGTATTTTTAGTGAATCACTCGAGAGCGGCATGGAACTTATTTCTACCATAAGCTTGCCAAGCAATCAATCCTCCTCCTTTTTAACTTTATACCTTTGTAAATATCAAGAGGACTTTTCGGGTGAAGGGTTAGGCTTGGGCTAAAGGTGGGTGGTTGGGTTAGTGGTTAGTTGAAAAGGGCGAAAGGCGTAAAAAGCGTTGGTTTTCGTAAAACATTTTGTTTTTGTGACTTTTTATTTTTAATGAAGTATTTATTCAAACAAGCTTTTGTTTGAGGAGCTTTGTTTGTTTATTTCCAACTTCATCATCATTCATTTTTTTTTTTTGTTTTGAAGAGTCACATGAAAACCAAGCTTTGTTACTAAAATAAGGGGTTAAAAATGAAAAAGGGGTTTTGGTGGGTAAAAGGGTTTTGGGTTAAGAAATGAAAAGGTTTAGGCTCAAAGGGGTTAACTAGGGGGAATTTTTTGGGTAGGTGAAAAGAAAAATGAAAATAATGGTGTTGAAAGAAAAAGGGTTAGTCCTAATGCCTCCATCATTTACTTACGTAGGACCGGTTTTGAGACCGTTCGATTGCGAAACGAACGTTTCACGTGCGGAATCCGTGAACGAACGTGACCGAACACACGATAACGTACTACTAATGTGATTCCATTGCTAGATTTGACGTGTACAGTACAAGAATCACAATTACAATCACTTTCTCTCTCTAGACTTTCTCTCTCTAGAAGTCTTCTCCTTCTAACTCTTCCAAAAATCTTACTAAAATTATGACATAACCTCCTATTTATATGGTCAAGGCAACTTAATGAAAGTTCTCATTAATTACAAGTTTGCCACCTTGCCATTTCTAACTAAATATGACATTATGCGCTTGATTTCTTCCGGCTTCTCACTACGACTCGGATTGACGAAGGCGATAGACAATAAATGCATCAACAATCTCCCCCTTGGATATTGCCGTAGTCAATCTCGTAGTGAAACTCGTAGCAACTTGTCTTTCTCTCTCTCTTGAGTTCCTCTTGCTTGAACAAAATCCCGGTGGATCTGTCTTTAGCTTCCGTTGCTCTCTTTCTTCAGAATCTTCAGGCTCCCCCTTTCGTCAAGCTTCCGTGCTTTTGGGATCGACGCCTGGCTTTCCGTATCAACAAATCAGAAACCTGCACATCTCAAACACACAATTATAACAAACAATATTGTGATTCAACTTAATGAATCAGCTAAACATTCCAAACCATTTAACCAACCTGTCTGTTCATCTTGTTTAGCCTTTGAGATTTTGAATATCAGGTTTTCAACATCAGTTGTCGAAAATCTTTTTGGATTTTTCAAAATATGAAACGTAAATGCAAAGACAGAAACTAAAATGCAAAACAAACATGTTTTTGTGAGTTTGTGCAAGAGGATCATATCAGTTTTTGAAACACATCACAAGCACCGTTAAGCTTCTAATCGTTTTAAGTTTTAAACGATTCACGTTGATTGACGATATTGTTGTCATCTTAAATTTTCATACAATTTTCAATCTATTCAGGATACTATTTAAGTGTTTTATGAACTTAGTTCGGTTCATGTGTCCCACCTCTTGAATATACTCCCGTATCCAGAATCCCAATATTCAGTCTTACAGGCAAGAATACTACAATGATATCTGTACATAAATTAGGGGTTAAATGCGAGAACTGAGGGATCTCAGATCAGAACTTCCGTTCAGCAGAGAGATATCAGCTTCGACTTAGCAGTGTGTCCCCTTTAGAGGATCTTTTCAGCTACAACAGATGATTATCAATTTTATTGTCTAATCAGCTGAGGGCTTTATGCTATGTTTCAAGCATTTTGCGGAAAGTATTAGCTAAGGACTAGGTCAGAACTACCGTTCAGCAGAAGTCCCGGAATAATACCCCAGACATCATAGAGTATAAACACCTAGTATATCAGAATACGAGACCTTTCAAACGAGATTTCAGGGGTTACCTATATATCCAAGTAGTGTTCCCCACGAATTTCACAAGTTTGAAATTTTAGGTTTATATCCCGAATAAATCTACTAAATGTACCAAAACCTATCGTCACATCATCAGTGAGACCGTTTATTACATTTGACATTACATTTCTTTAGCGTGCTGTGATAGTCCACTGATTTACAATCATTTCCTCTTTTTCACAACAAAACTCATTTTTAAATTTTTCAATGTTTTTGACTTTTTCAAATTTTCTATTTTTTTTAAATTTTCTCCCCCTAAAATCAAAATATGTTTCAATTTTGATTTTCTGGGAAAATTTGAAACTAACTGTACAAACTTGACAACTTGATGAGAATCACATTAATTCTCCATCCACTTGGCGTAAACAATCAGAACTCCCCCTCACAACAAACTATTTTCCCATTATGATTTCAAAATACTTAAGTTTGTTTTAATCAAAATGGTTTTTCCGGAAAATTAGTTTTGTGTGACATTTCATAAACTCGGGGTTTCATCACCTTGTTTTTCAAATTACCACTTATAGGAAAGATGAATCAAGTACAACTTAATGTCCCTGATTTATCTTTTGAAAGACGAAAAATCACCAGAATGAAATTTCTCAAGAAATATGCCGATTCATGTTCCACGCTTACCAACCTGGGAACTCCGGCAAGTCAGGTTTTTCATTTGAAAAGTTTTACCCAAGCCTGACTGTCCTTGGGTGATTTTGAATTCTTGTTTATCAATGGAGGAAAGTTCGTATCATCCATTGTTAAACCTGAATTCTCAGATTTTATCTCAACAATCGGCTCTTCTGGTTTTGACGAACTAGAATCATTGCTTGAATGTGGCTTGTCTGACTTTATTGAGTCAGATTCGTCGCCGACATGTGGCTCCTTTGTTTCCGAAGAAACAGATTCATTGCCACAAACTGTTACCTTCTTCTTTATCTCCTCTTTTGTCCTCAGATTTGCATCTGATGAATTCATCTTGCTTGGCTTTGCAGACGATGGGGTTGATTCATCAGCACTCTTATTCGATCTGTCGGGTGAACCCGAGGACAAAATCTTCTCCAGATATTCTCTGGCCTTCTTCCTCTTCTTTCGCAGTTTGTCTTTTTGCCCCTGAGAAAGCTTCACTTTCGTTTCTTGAACTTTAGGTTGTTGGACCTTCTGTTCTTTGACTTTCTGGTCTGAAACTCTCAGTTCCTTGGGCTTGACAGTGACTGGTTTCTTTGCCAACTTCTGAGATACAGCCCTCGATCTTTCATTTGATCTCCTTGGGCAATCTCTTGCAATGTGACCTTTGATTTGACAGTCAAAGCATCTTCTCGTCTCAAATCTCTGTCTCTGGCAGTTAACAGCAATGTGTCCTTGATACCCGCATCGGTAACACACTCTGTTATCGTACCCATCACCATTTTCATACCAAACGCTTAGATCAAAGCATTGTCTGGCTTGGTGATACTCTTTCCTCTTCTTGATTGTTGGATTTGTCTTTTGAGCACTGTGGTCTGACCTGCACCACTTATTACCAACAATTTTTGAGTTTTCGTTTTTCAATTTTTGTGATTTTTGATTGCGATTGGATGATTGATCTGATGAGCTTTTATTTTTGTTTTGAACATTTTTCGACTTTTTAACAATTTGTTTTTGTTTAACAATCTTCTTAACAGGTTTCTGCTTTGAGCATTCACCTATTTCGGTAGATTGCAAAACAGTATTTTTGAATTTTTCTTTTAATTCTAAAAACAATTTTTGTTTTTCAATTTTTTCAATTTTATCATCAGATTTCTCATCACAATCTTCAACTTTGACATTGTCAAAGTTTGTGACATCGTCACTTATTGGAATTGAATTGATCGGTTTTGGACATGGAATATTCACATACATTGAAGAAATCACAAAATCTTTCAATTTATTTTCAAGCTCGTTGATTTTCTTTCGAGCTTGTTCTCCATCTTTTTCAAGTTGGATAATCTTCTGAAGATGAGAATTTATCATTTTTTGCTTTTCGATGTTATTCTTACTAAACACATTCCTCCCATCTTCAAGAATCTTTATTTGAATTTGAAAATCTTTTTCAATTTTTACTTTTTCAATTTCTGAATTTTTTATTTGAATTTTCAAAACATTTTCTGAATTTTTAAGATTTTCGTTTTCTAATGTCAAACTCTCTAAATCCCTCAAGAGTTTGGCATTTTCAGATTTTAGATTTTCACAGTTTGAGCACTTCTCGATCGTTTTTACAGCTTCAGCTTTCGTCTCGACCTTGATAGCTGAAATTTCTTTGACCTGCTCCTCTACCTCTCGAACGATTTCCTCAGATTTGAATTTTGCTTTATCAGTTGCTTCTGCCTTACTAATCTTTTGGAATTCACGTTCTCGCTCTTTAATCTTCTCGATAAACAAACTCAAATTCACGTCTAAGTATATCTTCTTCAAATCTGACAGATACGTTCTCCATCCATCACCCGGTAAAGCATTTCCTAACTTGTTAACCCATTCCTCATTTGTCTTGATTATCTTCAATCTCACCATCTCCCAATATAACTCGATATACCTTTTGATCAATTCTTCAATTGATTCTCCATCGATACCTGTAAAATTTTCAAACTTGTTCAGTGTAATATAAATTTCAGAATCCATGTCTTGGTAATGAGAAATACACAGCAACAGATTTTCAATCAATTAAAAAGATTTCACACAAACAAAAAATCTGATGAATATTCGATTGATGAAAATCCGGTGACAACAAATCACTTCGAATTACCTGCAAATACACAGATAAACGATCAGTTTAAACTGAACTGAATCCGTAAAAGTGTGTGTCGATGAAATTGATCTAGAACTCGTGTCAAAGATCCGCGAAAACGTTCCAATGAATGTACACTGTTAATTCAAATGCCCCCAATTATTTATAGAAAAATAATGGTTTTTTTTATTTTTGTTTTGTTTGTTTGTTGTTTTTTTTTTATTATTAATTTTTATAACACCAAAAAAAAAAAACGGTGTAATAATGGGCTATTGATTGGGCTTTTCTAAAAATAATGGGCGGTGAAACACAAGTTTTGTGACTGTTAATGTTGGGCAGCAATTGTGGGCCTTCACTATTAATGGCGGCAACAGTAACAACAATTGGGTCTTTTGGGCGGTGCTAAGAGTGTTTATTGTGTGACAACCGGTAATTAACGCCTCTTAATTACGCGATTAACAAGCGTTTAAGGCAATAATAATTAGTGTTTAAGGTACGAATTAACTTAATTAGGCCTTTTGGAGTGTCGTCTATCTGACTTTATAGTACGCGAATGTGGATTTGCGGGAAAACTGCTGAATGTTAACGGTAACGAACTGACAACGGACAAAATGTTGACAACGCCGACAAATACGAGTTTTACACGTATGTTTTATACACATGAATTTGGTTTTGCGAAATTATCGTGCTTTCGAACGCCACAAAACGCACACGTGAATGAATAACGCGACTGTAGGAATGCACCAGCAACGAAACGGAAGCATTAGACTCGTGTATTACCTTAAAAGTTGAAATATTATGATATATTTATCTTCGCAATCAAGTTTTAATATTCGCAGTGGAAATCGGATCGAAAAATGGACTAGAAACGACAACCGAAGCATCATACGCGATTGTAACGCTACCCACGAACGTACGCGACTACTATCGATTACCGACAAAATTTTTCGTAATTTTGACTTTAAATAAACAATTTACGACATTCCAAGAAGTTTGGATCAACACGTGTCAACTCGGTTCGGGTTCGGGTCAACTGTGGTCAAACTAGGTCAACGGGTCAGATTTGGCGTCTCGGGTCAGCCGGTCAACGTGGTCAACTGCCGGTTAATGTGGTCAAGCTCGGGTCAATGGTCAAACCGGAACGCATGTGTATCGAGACTTGGTAAAATTTCAATAAACATGATTTATAAATTAACCGAACTCGGAGACTTAAATAAAATAAATATAATTACTTTTTTTATTTAATCGAACGGTTAAACAAGATACGACACGTTATCGTAAAGTCATAACAAATGATATTAACCGAGTTATTTTGTAACAAACAAAAAAAAATCACGTCTAGCAAGCGTGCAACTATAAATTATTTTTTTTATTAACGAGACGCGCAACGTTTAAACGGTTTCGTATACAAGCGAGTTTATTTACCCAATGTCCTCCCACCACACCCCAAAACCTTGTCCGAACCTTAACCCTATATTTCATATATTTGTTTTCTTGTTTCCTTCTAGCTTTAGTTTCCATTTAATTATACATATGTATAATTGTATTTTTAAAATACTTGGAGCCATACCTACACATCATACCCCTTACACCAAATAAGGCAAAGAAAATAAAAACAACTCTGATGGTTGGATTTACACTCAATCAGATATCACCCACCATCCTTTATATCCATCATGTCATCTTTCAAGAAACCATACATCCTACGTTTTCTATAAAAAAAAAATCCACAAGGAATATGTCCAAGAAGCTTACATCAAGGATTCAAGTTACGGATCAAGTTCTTATTCTCTTTTCACATCAATCCTTGCTTGCTTCTTGTAAGTATTTTCTTAGAAAAATCTGTTATTTTTTTTTCTATTTTATCTTGTGTAATATCACCCAAAATGATGTTCCATGTATTAAAGTTCATAGATTTTACAAAGGCATGATTTTGATTTGATATTTTCATGTAAATAATATTTATGAACTTAAGTAAAATCTTGGTTTCATTATTGTTATAAATTCTGTTGTTGTTGATTTTAACTTGTTATATATTTATATGGATATTATATCATAATTTCATTAAAAACTCTACTAAAGTTAACTAGTTTGCTTTTAGTAACTTATGAGGCTCGTGGCCATATACTTATATTTTTGCTAAATATAAGTTTACATAACTATATATATGGTTCTCTTGATACATATGAGTTTTTTTTTTACATTTTCGGACTTCTTGTTAACTATAATCCTGTTAATTATTTTGTAAGTAATGGGGTTCATGTTTAAATAATTTTAGATACCAGTTTATTTCACATGCACAAGGATTTTTCCCTATTACTAGTATGTACATATTTTCTAAGACACTCGAGAACTAAGTTGTTTTTGGAAAATTACTTTTATCTCGATTATCAATGGGATCAAATAACCATAGTTCGGTTATTCCAAAATAAAGTATTAACACCTTCGTAGATTCGTTTTATTTACGACCCGGTAGAGCTCGGACACGTAGTTTAGCTACGTTGTTTCTATTAGAAAACTCATAAGTATTCATTTGTAGGAATGCTATAGTTGCACGCTAGCTAAATACACGTTCTTGGAACGACACTACGGAATCACGTTAAGCTAGCTTTGCACAGGAATTTCAAGGTGAGTTCATAACCCCCACTTTTTACTGTTTTACATTTTTATAAATGTTTTCGGGGGTGGAAAGACATGCAAGTTTTTGCAAAAGAAAACACTATTTCGATGAACGAAAACACATCTTTATAAACCATGTTGCAAATGATTTTCAACGAACTTGAATGGTTTACGAACGACTATACTAAACATACCGGTTTCACAAAACAAACGCGTATTATCACAAACGTGCATGATTTTCATGACTAGTGACAGGAATGTCCTAGTTACTACAACGGGACTGGGTTGTTCTGCGTACGAACAACGAGACAACCCAATGGGTTATGTCCCCCTTTTTTCTTTTGAAATACATATTAACCAGGGTATGATTAAGCTATGGAATGAACTCTTGGATCACGTGCGAATAGGCGCTAACTTAGGCACCATTAATCCTTTTAAGGACCACGGAACAGGGGGTAGATCTATCGGGTACGGGCGAGCCCCACTCACGGTCCATGTGCGGCCACTTAGAGTGCTTTTGTGTCCCTGTCGAAGTGAATCGACACTTAAATCGTCTACCGGGTTGAGTGCTTCCTATGTCGGCACACATATTAATGTCTTAGCTACACATTAATGATTAACATGTTCATATACGCATTACATACCTACTTATAACTGAACTTTCAAATGTTTTAAGATTCATTTGATGTAAACTCACAAATACATGGATTTACAAACTTTGGTAACGTTTTTCAAATTATACCTAAGTAAGAGGACGCGCTGATCCTGCTTACAAAGGTTCATTTGGGCTCGGCCCAATCTCTCTCGTGCAATGCACAAAGACTATTGTGGGCTGGACTCACAGTTTTTCATATATCATGCCAAGAAAATAATTTTACTATATTTTCTCAACAACTTCAAAACCGGTTATCAAAAAGATTTGTTTAAAATCTTTTTCAAAACAAACTATGAACTCGCTCAACTTTATGTTGACTTTTTCGCATGTTCTTTCTCAGGTTGCATTTTCAAAACTATGAAACGGTTGGAATAGGAGAACCCATGGGAATTCGAGTACTTAGCGGGCGTTCATTGTTTAGAAGTCTTAGCTTATTTGCTTCCGCTATGCAATGAAGATACCGGTCCAGTCACGCCAGCTCTGATATTTCGGGGTGTGACAGATTGGTATCAGAGCTATAGGTTACAGCGAATTAGGTTTCTGTAGAGGTACCTAGGCTCTAACCTCACCTTCCTCTAGGGACTTAGATTTCTAAGACTGTGAATACATATAGAACGCCTAGCACTCGAATATGGGTTCCAACCGTCGCTGAAACAATGAGTAAGCATTTTGATAAAAAAAAATACACTAGTGTTGAGTTGATACACGATACACGAAACGATTACACACAGAAAGCAAAACTTTGAGAAATTTGGTAACACGCATATAGGACCTTTGGAAAACTCTTGATGAGAAACTTATGTCGAAATTCATTAAAGGTCCTCTCGTAAGAAATGCGATTATTAACTCGCACAAACACCATTATGTTATGTTGTCTATGCTATCTTAATTACCCGAGCAGGTAATCTACGTGGAACGTAACACTATTGCGCAACTATACGTGAAACTTAAACTACACGTCAGCGGACGTCAAGGTACATCACACACGACTTTAGAGGCAAGGCCTTGGGGAAAACACAAATGGGCATGACAACAACGATGCTAATCCCGACAGTGGGAGAACTACTGATCGAAAAGCGGTAATTTGCCACGTGATCCTGCAAGCGACACCAATCACGCCGAGGGACGCTTAAACAAGATTTCATAACAATCGATGCTTAGTATAATGAGACTCACAACTACTGGCGCTGCAAAAGAAGTCACACGTCTTCGCATTCCCCCTATTTCATTTATGGCAAATACGCTATGTTCGGCATTCCATGGTAATGTCACCTAACAACCAGTCCTCACACGAAATTCCAGGTAAAGTCCTTAAATTTCTTTTGTTGAAATTTCGACTTCTTCCATATATAGTGAGTAGATTTTTGCATTTCTACTCCCCCCTAGTGGTCGTTGCACCATGAAGATTTTCTTCCATAATAGCAAACACTCAATTGTTTTATTTTTGATAAATTCATATGTACGCATGCATTGTTTGTAGCGCATGTGGTCCGTGATTCGTGAAGACCATTGGAGGGCTTCACTCCAAATTGTTTTTTTTTATCAAAGCCCAAATATCGTTTTGCTATACTTGATCTTTGCATTGTGATCTAGATGAACCGCATTATTGCAAAGCGTTGACTCTTTGATATCGAGTCGACAAATTTCTTGGAAAACTCATTTTCTTTTGAGTGGTATACATGGTTTTTCGTTGTGGCCATGTCAAAACTATCTTATTGATACATGAATTTATCGTTGGATTGTGTTTCTACCAAGTTCAATTGATTGAACTTGCTCGTAATATATATTCGATTCAAGATTCCATATGATGGATTGAGGCCATCATATTCCAAATAATCCCAACAAGCACTCCATTTGCTTTGAACCATAACATGCTTGTTTGGTCTTCGATTTCATTGAATCGTTTCCTTGATCACGATCACCTTGTGGTGACGTTCTCCCAAATTTGAAGCTTGTGCTAATCTTGTTGCTCACATCATGTATGAATTTAATTATTTATTTATTTGTTTATTGATATTAAATCTGTTTTGTTGATTTATCATGTTAAATCAGTCTTAATACAATTGTGTGTTAAGACAATGGTACACAAGTTCATGTCATATTTCGGTGTGCCTCTTAACGGATCTTTCATCATCGAGCGGACATTTTGGTGATATTCATTGCTTTTCATCTTTACTCGAAAACATTGTTTATTTGTTTCGTTTTCAGTTGAAAATCCTACGAGATTTGTTTGAAATAAATATTCAGATTTACTTCGTTGAACCTTTCATCTGATTTCAAACACGGTGAACTTGTTTGATCACCGTTATTATTGAATTGTTTCAATCACTACGACACCTTGTGGTGTCGAAACGAACTTGTAGCTTGGGCTAATCAAGATTGAGCGTTTCATGCAAAACACGGTGATGCTTGTTCGGTCACCGCTATTGTTGAATTATTTCAGTCACTACGACACCTTGTGGCCTCGATATAAACTTGTAGCTTGTGCTAATCATGATCAATTGCTCCTTACGAAACTTCGTATGCTCTTTGTTTGACAAATCATTTAAATAGTCTTAATGCAACTATGTATTAAGATGATGATACACCAGGTTCGGTTGTATTTCATTTCGGTGTATCCTTGTAACTCAACAATGTCAACACGTTGATTTTATCTTATTCCTTTATTAGTTCAATAGTTGACAAATATTTTTCTGATTCTATTTATTTGAGTTTGTTGAATTCGAGTTTCATTTAAACGACAACCAATGCAAGTTTTCATTGGTATTGAATTCTATTGTCTCAAAATATATTTGCACACTGAGAACGTTCATTTGGAATTCTATTGGTCGAAATTCCTCTTTTGTTGGGCCCTCGTAAACATAATCACATTGGTGATAGTATCACAACGCTTCGTTCACTTGACATCGATTTCTAGAACAAACTCTGTTGAACAATTGGGTTCTTACTGATGCAAAATGTCCTCACATTCACGTAATCTGAATAACTCTTGCTTTGATTACGTAGTTATTAACTTTGGTATTATTCGGATTTACCTAGGAACGACACAACTCTGAGGAGATAACATAGACTAAATTTCGAGGACGAAATTTCTGCAACAGGGGGAGAATGTGACAACCGGTAATTAACGCCTCTTAATTACGCGATTAACAAGCGTTTAAGGCAATAATAATTAGTGTTTAAGGTACGCATTAACTTAATTAGGCCTTTTGGAGTGTCGTCTATCTGACTTTATAGTACGTGAATGTGGATTTGCGGGAAAACTGCTGAATGTTAACGGTAACGAACTGACAACGGACAAAATGTTGACAACGCCGACAAATACGAGTTTTACACGTATGTTTTATACACATGACTTTGGTTTTGCGAAATTATCGTGCTTTCGAACGTCACAAAACGCACACGTGAATGAATAACGCGACTGTAGGAATGCACCAGCAACGAAACGGAAGCATTAGACTCGTGTATTACCTTAAAAGTTGAAATATTATGATATATTTATCTTCGCAATCAAGTTTTAATATTCGCAGTGGAAATCGGATCGAAAAATGGACTAGAAACGACAACCGAAGCATCATACGCGATTGTAACGCTACCCATGAACGTACGCGACTACTATCGATTACCGACAAAATTTTTCGTAATTTTGACTTTAAATAAACAATTTACGACATTCCAAGAAGTTTGGATCAACACGTGTCAACTCGGTTCGGGTTCGGGTCAACTGTGGTCAAACTAGGTCAACGGGTCAGATTTGGCGTCTCGGGTCAGCCGGTCAACGTGGTCAACTGCCGGTTAATGTGGTCAAGCTCGGGTCAATGGTCAAACCGGAACGCATGTGTATCGAGACTTGGTAAAATTTCAATAAACATGATTTATAAATTAACCGAACTCGGAGACTTAAATAAAATAAAATAATTACTTTTTTTATTTAATCGAACGGTTAAACGAGATACGACACGTTATCGTAAAGTCATAACAAATGATATTAACCGAGTTATTTTGTAACAAACAAAAAAAAATCACGTCTAGCAAGCGTGCAACTATAAATTATTTTTTTTTATTAACGAGACGCGCAACGTTTAAACAGTTTCGTATACAAGCGAGTTTATTTACCCAATGTCCTCCCACCACACCCCAAACCCTTGTCCGAACCTTAACCCTGTATTTCATATATTTGTTTTCTTGTTTCCTTCTAGCTTTAGTTTCCATTTAATTATACATATGTATAATTGTATTTTTAAAATACGTGGAGCCATACCTACACATCATACCCCTTACACCAAATAAGGCAAAGAAAATAAAAACAACTCTGATGGTTGGATTTACACTCAATCAGACATCACCCACCATCCTTTATATCCATCATGTCATCTTTCAAGAAACCATACATCCTACATTTTCTATAAAAAAAAAAAAAAATCCACAAGGAATATGTCCAAGAAGCTTACATCAAGGATTCAAGTTACGGATCAAGTTCTTATTCTCTTTTCACATCAATCCTTGCTTGCTTCTTGTAAGTATTTTCTTAGAAAAATCTGTTATTTTTTTTTTCTATTTTATCTTGTGTAATATCACCCAAAATGATGTTCCATGTATTAAAGTTCATAGATTTTACAAAGGCATGATTTTGATTTGATATTTTCATGTAAATAATATTTATGAACTTAAGTAAAATCTTGGTTTCATTATTGTTATAAATTCTGTTGTTGTTGATTTTAACTTGTTATATATTTATATGGATATTATATCATAATTTCATTAAAAACTCTACTAAAGTTAACTAGTTTGCTTTTAGTAACTTATGAGGCTCGTGGCCATATACTTATATTTTTGCTAAATATAAGTTTACATAACTATATATATGGTTCTCTTGATACATATGAGTTTTTTTTTTTACATTTTCGGACTTCTTGTTAACTATAATCCTGTTAATTATTTTGTAAGTAATGGGGTTCATGTTTAAATAATTTTAGATACCAGTTTATTTCACATGCACAAGGATTTTTCCCTATTACTAGTATGTACATATTTTCTAAGACACTCGAGAACTAAGTTGTTTTTGGAAAATTACTTTTATCTCGATTATCAATGGGATCAAATAACCATAGTTCGGTTATTCCAAAATAAAGTATTAACACCTTCGTAGATTCGTTTTATTTACGACCCGGTAGAGCTCGGACACGTAGTTTAGCTACGTTGTTTCTATTAGAAAACTCATAAGTATTCATTTGTAGGAATGCTATAGTTGCACGCTAGCTAAATACACGTTCTTGGAACGACACTACGGAATCACGTTAAGCTAGCTTTGCACAGGAATTTCAAGGTGAGTTCATAACCCCCACTTTTTACTGTTTTACATTTTTATAAATGTTTTCGGGGGTGGAAAGACATGCAAGTTTTTGCAAAAGAAAACACTATTTCGATGAACGAAAACACATCTTTATAAACCATGTTGCAAATGATTTTCAACGAACTTGAATGGTTTACGAACGACTATACTAAACATACCGGTTTCACAAAACAAACGCGTATTATCACAAACGTGCATGATTTTCATGACTAGTGACAGGAATGTCCTAGTTACTACAACGGGACTGGGTTGTTCTGCGTACGAACAACGAGACAACCCAATGGGTTATGTCCCCCTTTTTTCTTTTGAAATACATATTAACCAGGGTATGATTAAGCTATGGAATGAACTCTTGGATCACGTGCGAATAGGCGCTAACTTAGGCACCATTAATCCTTTTAAGGACCACGGAACAGGGGGTAGATCTATCGGGTACGGGCGAGCCCCACTCACGGTCCATGTGCGGCCACTTAGAGTGCTTTTGTGTCCCTGTCGAAGTGAATCGACACTTAAATCGTCTACCGGGTTGAGTGCTTCCTATGTCGGCACACATATTAATGTCTTAGCTACACATTAATGATCAACATGTTCATAGACGCATTACATACCTACTTATAACTGAACTTTCAAATGTTTTAAGATTCATTTGATGTAAACTCACAAATACATGGATTTACAAACTTTGGTAACGTTTTTCAAATTATACCTAAGTAAGAGGACGCGCTGATCCTGCTTACAAAGGTTCATTTGGGCTCGGCCCAATCTCTCTCGTGCAATGCACAAAGACTATTGTGGGCTGGACTCACAGTTTTTCATATATCATGCCAAGAAAATAATTTTACTATATTTTCTCAACAACTTCAAAACCGGTTATCAAAAAGATTTGTTTAAAATCTTTTTCAAAACAAACTATGAACTCGCTCAACTTTATGTTGACTTTTTCGCATGTTCTTTCTCAGGTTGCATTTTCAAAACTATGAAACGGTTGGAATAGGAGAACCCATGGGAATTCGAGTACTTAGCGGGCGTTCATTGTTTAGAAGTCTTAGCTTATTTGCTTCCGCTGTGCAATGAAGATACCGGTCCAGTCACGCCAGCTCTGATATTTCGGGGTGTGACATATTGGGCCAAAATACAATGTTTGGGCAGTGAAGTAATGAGGCAGTGATGTAATGGGCGGTAACTTTAGGAACTTGGATTGGGCCGACAAATGTGTAAGTGGGCCGTGGCCATTAAAGTGGGATGTAATGGGGCGGTGCAGATGTAACGGGGCGTTGCAGTTGGGTTGGATCACATGGGCGGCAACAACAAAACAATCAATAACAAATGGCGGTGAATAAGGGTTGTTAATTGGGCCGACAAATGATATTGGCGGTGAACAAAGGGCCTAAGACTTGTAACAATGGGCGGTGTAACAATCAACCACAAAAACATTGAAAATTCTTCAATCTTAGTGGGGCGGTGGGCGGCTAACAATGATTGCAGATTGGTTTACCGGTTTTTAACAACAATAAAGCCGTGATTGGGCCTCCCTTTTAATGGCAACAGTGTAACAATTCAACTGGATTGGACCTTCAATTTAATGGGCTTTTGATTGGCCTGAGAATTGTAACACTGGGCGGCAACAGGAAATGATGATTGGGTCTTAACACTTTATGGGACGGTGAACATGTGATCTCAACACTTGGGCCACTAAATGGTATTAAAGTGGGACGGTGCCTTTGACTTCCTAAAACTTAGTGTAACGAACCACCACTTACAAAAACAAACGTTCACGTGTAAACAAAAACAATCATTTACTGACAATGACTTCACGTGCAAACAAAAACAACCATCTGCCACAACCTTACTGATTTGGCCGATTACTTTTAATGGGCGGCGAACCTAGGCTGGCAATTAACCTGTCGACAATGACAACAACCTCCCGATAGTCTGTAATGATCAGACAATTACGTGAAGAAGATGACTTATAAGCGAACCATACTGACACACATTTGGAGCGGACCACATCAGGCACAATGAGCGAACCAAAAAATAAGCATTTGGAGCGGACCTATTATGTTGATTTTTGAGCGAACCTGATGTAATTCCAATGAGCGAACCTGATCTAATTCCAATGAGCGAACCAAATCAATTCCAAATAAGCGAACCTGTATTACCAAATGAGCGGACCATGTCTGATCGTATCGTATGACGCGAATTCGGACCGAAAAACCGCGATTACTCCTAAACGACTTGGAGTTTCGAGCTGAAACTTGGTAGGATTGTAGATCAGGTCTATACGCACAACATATCCAAAAATCAGACGAAACGGACCATGAAAACCTGTTCAATTTGACGTTTTTCAGTAAAAAACGTAAGAAATGAGTAGAAGATGAAGAAATCGATGAAATCAGATCTGATTTGGCTCTGAAATCGCTAAA
The DNA here is from genome assembly GCF_002127325.2 of Helianthus annuus. NCBI lineage: Eukaryota > Viridiplantae > Streptophyta > Magnoliopsida > Asterales > Asteraceae > Helianthus > Helianthus annuus. The sequence continues at coordinate 47,920,879 of NC_035439.2, read as the reverse complement.
ATCTGGTACGAGATGATGTGTTTGATCTTGCAATCGAGCTCCTAGCTCTGATACCAATTGTAGGACCGGTTTTGAGACCGTTCGATTGCGAAACGAACGTTTCACGTGCGGAATCCGTGAACGAACGTGACCGAACACACGATAACGTACTACTAATGTGATTCCATTGCTAGATTTGACGTGTACAGTACAAGAATCACAATTACAATCACTTTCTCTCTCTAGACTTTCTCTCTCTAGAAGTCTTCTCCTTCTAACTCTTCCAAAAATCTTACTAAAATTATGACATAACCTCCTATTTATATGGTCAAGGCAACTTAATGAAAGTTCTCATTAATTACAAGTTTGCCACCTTGCCATTTCTAACTAAATATGACATTATGCGCTTGATTTCTTCCGGCTTCTCACTACACTCGGATTGACGAAGGCGATAGACAATAAATGCATCAACACTTACGTGGGTTTAAGTTGGTAAGGACCGAGAATGAATTATCGTGGCAAGTTCTAGAGTCGTAAGAACCAAGCGGCTATTCACACAAGAAACGAAAAATGAGCATTTAGTGTAAAGATGTATATTTGTATGCTCTATAAAGGCTCAAAACTCACTTTTGTGGGAATGGGTTTTACATGATCAAGTATATATAATCAAATTTTAACTAAGCTTGTCATGCCGCTTCATAATTTTCTTATGTTGGTTCTTTTCATCACGATGCTATCGGTTGTAAATTTGTAAAAATATAACCTTGTTAGAATTAGAATTCCCAACTTAAACTTAGATAAGTAAAATAATTGAAAATTTTTGAAAAAAAAAATTTGGGGTGATTAGCGGTTCCAATAGAGTTTTGTGTAAGGCTTGTTATTAGGACTTGCAAAATTCAAGGTTTTAGCATCCCCCCACACTTAAATTACACATTGTCCTCAATGTGTCCCAAAAATAAGTTTTTAGGTTGATTGAATGTGTAAAATGGTGTTAAAAGCAAAATTTTATGTTACTGGCAGTCTGGACACGGCCCCGTGGTGACCGGGCACGGCCCTGTGTTCAGGTGCCAGTAACAAAAATTAAAGAAAAGAAACAGAAGCCTGGACACGGGGGCGTGTTTAGTGAACACAGCCCGTGTCCAGTTACCTAAAGTGGGCAATTTTCTGCAGGATGTTCAGCACGGGGCCGTGTTGGCTGGACACGGCTCGTGCTGAGCTTACTGTAATGAAGAAATTGTTGTCGGATGGCCCTGTTTTCGTGCATGGGGCCATGTTTCTCGTTTCCCTTGTTATCCTTGACCATCCCGAGTGTGTTTTATTCCTGCAAATTAAAACTAAAAGATTAAACTAAACTAAGGATAGTTCCGCGGAATGCCTCCGTGGTGCGCCACGTTTATAAGGGTCATTGGCTAGACCCAAGGCGAGGTTATATGTTTTCCAAGCGGGATGTTTTGCATCCCATGTTGCACCGTCGGAGAGCATCATCCAAACTCGAATCAATAACCTTCATGTAATTGACCGGGTCATCGTCCTCTATTCTCTTCCCAACCCCAAACTTTACTTCATTATCCCCATATTTTAAAGTGAGTGTTCCGTCATTCATGTCTACCACTGCTTGTGCGGTGGCGAGAAATGGTCTCCCTATTATGAGGGGGACTTCGGTGTCTTCTTCCATATCAAGTATGACAAAGTCGGCCGGGTAGACGAAATTGTCGACCTTGACTAGGAGATTTTTAATGACACCTTGCCGGATCGATCAGCAAGTTGTATACTCATTTTTGTAGGACTCGTTTTTCCTAGGCCGAGTCTTTTGAACATTGATGCGGGCATGAGGTTAATGCTAGCCCCAAGGTCGGCTAGTGCATTACGAAGGGGGGGAGTCCCCGATCGAGCAAGGAATTGTGAAGCTTTCGGGATCAATTTTCTTTTGGGGGAGTTTGTTGAGTACGAGGGCGGAGCATTCTTCGCCTAAGTTAACTAATTGCAATGTTTCAATTTTCCTTTTATGAGTGAGGAAGTCCCTCATGAACTTAGAGTATTTAGGCATTTGGGTTAGGACGTCAATGAAAGGAATGTTGACATGCAATTTTTTTAGTAGACTTTCGAATTTTGCGAATTGCTCATTGGTCTTTTGACGGATTAACCTACCGGGGTACGGAACCGGAGGAGCCTTGGTGGGCTCTGATAGTGGAGGAGTAACCTTCTCTTGATGGGGCGGTGATGTGATCTCCTTAATAGGCGGTGGCCCTTCCGGGGGACCCACGGTACGGTTCCGTAAGGTGATCAGATGAACTTGCGCCTTTGGGTTTGTTTCGGTATTACTTGGTAACGCGCCTTGCGGTCTCTCGGAGAAATTTTGGGCTAGTTGATTTATTTGTTTTTCGATGTTTTGTATACTAGCTTGTTGATTTCTAAAATTTGATTCTAATTGTAGAAACCTATCCGAGTTTTTCTTTTTAGTGTCGGAGATAAGGCGAGATATAGTATCTTCAAGCCTTTCTCGCCCACCTTGTTGTTGAGGGAAATTTTGTGACTCATTTCTTGGTTGTTGAAAGTTTGTTCGTCGATTTTGTTGGTTACTACTATTGCCGGGTTCTCTCCAACCAAGGTTAGGGTGGTTTCGCCATCCTTGGTTGTAGGTGCCCGTTGGGGGACCCGACGGCCTAGGTCTATTATCAATGTAGTTTACCGATTCTGTTTGATCATCTGTTTCTTTCATACAACTCCAATTTTCATGTGGCCCACCACACCCTTCACAAGCCATAACCGAGACTGTTTTTGTCATCTCTAACTTTTTAATTTTAGAAGAAAGGGCCTCGACTTAGGCTTGTAAAGAGGTGTTTTCATCAACCTTATGGGCGCCCGGGGCAATAGATTTATTGCCTCAGGGAGTGTGCCACTGGAAATTGGTTTGAGCAATTTCCTCAATTTGATTATATATTTCATGTGGGCGGCTATTACCTAAAAGTCCCCCGGAGCTAGAGTCAAGTGTTTGTCTTATGTGTGGCAACAACCCATTATAGAAAGTGGATACTTGTTGCCATATCGCAAGACCGTGATGAGGACACTTTCGCAATAGCTCCTTGAACCTTTCCCAAGTTTCATATAAGGATTCCTCGTCCTCTTGTGAATAGGTATTAATTTCAGTCATTAATTTAGCCGTTTTAGCAGGAGGGAAATACTTATATAGAAATTTTTGGGCTAGTTCATCCCAGGTGTTTACCGGTCCAGCTGGGAGGGCATTAAGCCAAGCCTTTGCTCGGTCTTTTAGTGAAAAAGGAAACATTCTGAGGCGGATGGCGTCATTTGATGCTCCATTGATCCGAAAGGTATCACATATTTCTAAGAAATTAGTAATATGTACATGGGGATCCTCGTCCGCAAGCCCATGGAAGGTTGCAGAGTTTTGAAGCATCTGTATCAAATGCGGCCGAAGTTCGAAGTTATTAGCTTCAACATTCGGTGCATTGATAGCGGCGCCGAGATTACCTACGGTGGGTCGTAGATAATCCATGAGGGTACGTTGGTCCGCCATTGGAAGTGGGTTCCCCGAAACCTTCTCTTGGTTTTTAGCTTTTAGTCTTTTTCTGAGAAAGCGTTCGGATTCTTCTAGAGGTTCTTTTATGTCTTTATTAGAACTGGAGCTCATACACTACGTAGAGGTGGCGTCTGGTTCCAAGTCCTGCAACAAAAACAGAAAAGAATGTTGGTCAGAAGGTTCACCACGGCCCCGTGCTCAGTGAACACGGCCCGTGGTCGGAGTTACAGTGATTGTTTTCCGGATCCCTGTTACTGGAGAGTTGGACACGGCCCCGTGTTGCACCGACACGGCCCCGTGGTCAGCCTTCTGTAACTCGGAAAACTAAAAACTGCCAGTAACACTGCTGGGCACGGCCCGTGTCCGACCAGGCACGACCCGTGCTGAGCTCTGCAAAAGCTGAAAAACTAGAAAAATCCTAAAAGAAAATAAAAAAGATGATTAGGCCGTTGATTCATAACTTTCTTAAAATCCTTGTGTCCCCGGCAACGGCGCCAAAAAACTTGATGCGTGCAAGTGTGTATATGTTTTAGGTATATATTTTAAGCCCTTTTTACACTTTTTTAGCCAAGTTTAAAATTTTTAAAACACGATATTTACTAACACTAAGCACACATATGGGCAAATGCACCCATCGTGGACGTAGTATAGTGTTGGTAAGATACTGAGGTCGTCCAAGGACACAAGAGCTTTTAGTACCGGTTTATCCTCAACGTCTAATCAAATCAAAATGTTAGACAAGATTTTAAAACTAAGAAAATAAAACTAACTAAATGCTGAAAAATATAAATAAAAATAAAAACAGATAGACAAGATGAATCACTTGGATCCGACTCGTGTATAGTGTAACCTTTGATTATTTTCGCACTTTTGCACTTGTTTAAGAGATTATCTTACTTATTGTAGTAGGCCCCTCTTTTGAAGGTGACGTTACCCTCAACCCAGTAGTTTGAGTCAGCAAGGATACAATCCTAAAGGGTCAGATTATTGAAAGATAATTAATTAAGTTATTAATGCAAATTATGGTAGGGCCCCTCTTTTGAAGGTGACGTTACCCTCGACTAAGTAGTCTGAGTCAGCAGGGATACAGTCCTAAGTAGCCGGGTTATAGTATTAATAGTAGTTTAACTTATGAGGGGGTCAAAGAGTTTGGATCCCCGCCATCCAATACCTTTGGGTATTGAAGGAGATCCTACTAAATTTGACCCAGGTCCCTTGCAGGACCTCTAAACGCTAAACAAGGGCAAGACTCTTACCAAACTGTTCCCTTAACCCCCGACCAGGTAGCCAACATACCTCCATATAGACCGTGGAGATATGAATGGTGAAAATCTTTTATTTTATATAGACAGTAAAATAATGTCAAGACACCACGAACAAACGATAAGGAAGAATCACCTTCAACATAAGAAACTAGTTATTAAAGTCATTAATACAAAACCAAATAAAAAGTGCAAAAGATTTAAAATAAAAAGTATTACACTAGACACTTGTCTTCACCAAGTGATGTAAGAGACTTAGGCAAACATGGCCTTTGATTGTCAAGAACTCTTACGATCAATCTTGGATCCCGAGACGATTCACAGACTCTATGATGGACAATGGATGATGGTGGATGATGGTGTTGTGATGGTGGTGGGTGGTGGGTGAAGTGTGAGAGAGGTGGTGTGCCAAGGGATGAGTTGAAATGGCTCCAAGCACTCCTATTTATAGGCTGAACAGAAGCCTGGGCACAGCCCCGTGTCCGTTTGACACTCTCTCTCTTCATTAATTGTAATTTGCAATTACAATAAATGCGCCTGCAGTACTCTGACCACGCCCCCGTGTCCGCTGGGCACGGCCCCATGGTGGGAAATAGAAGCTTCTATTAGTTTGTCTTTTCTGCTGCTTCTTGGGCACGGCCTCGTGCTCGCTGAGCACGGGGCGTGTTCAGTCTTCTGTCTTCTTTGTTTTGCTTGGGAGGATGCTGTCGAGGGGTCGGGCAATCCACTTTTGTTCCTTTTCTTGTATTTATGTTAAATTTTGCTGTCTTTTTGCTTCTTTTGTTAATTTGAGCTCATTTAATCCTGAAAATACAAAAGGAAGACAACAGCACACTTTTTCCAACATTAGTACTAAAAAAGGGTTAGTTTTATGCCACAATTGATATAATTTATATGTTGCATTTTGCGCGTATCAATGGCTTTTCGATAGTAATCATCTTTTCCAAATGGATTCTTTGCTCCACTAGCCTCTTGATTTTTGCATTCTCTCTTGAAATGACCTTTCTCCCTGCATCGAAAACAAGTAACTTTAGATTTGTCAAAACCCAAAGTAGAAACATGTGCATCCAAAAAATCATTTCTTCCTGTAATCATTTTGAATTTTTCAGCTCTTCTCAAGACACTAGCTAGACACCATTTGATGTCCATGAGTTCCATTTCTTCAGCGTCTATCTGATCGTAATCCTCTTTCGTCAGCATAGGATTTCCGATCCTTCCAGCAACCAACCCTTCATAAGATTCTAGCATGGTAGCAAGTAATGCCATGTGATCTTTAGCAACTTCTTCAGAAAAACTTTGACCATTCGGAAGATTTAATGCAATGTTGCATTGTATCACACAACCATTTCCACTTTTTGAGCTTTGAGACTGAAAGCTTGAAGTTGAACTCTTCGGATTAACACTTGGATATGAAGAGACTCCACTGCTGTTGTTTGAACTTTGATCAACATTTCCAGATGAGTTTCCAGCACTGAAAGCAGTTTGGATTTTTGGACTCATTTCAACTTCTTGAACACTTTCCTTGTAATACATTTTCACATCTTGTTGATTACTCGGATTGTTCATCCTTGCAATCTTTTATTGTTCAAGATCTTGATCTTCAATCTTTTTGATGAATTGAGAAATTGTTAGGTCATCATATTTAGGGCTGTCCAAACTGCTCGACGATCGAAGATCGCTCGACGATCGCTCGAAAAATGCTCGAAAAATGCTCGTTCGATTCCTGCTCAGTTTGTAAATGAGCCGATCGGGTCGGTTCGATTCAAATTCAATCCGAGCATGAGCAAAGCTCCGCTCGCTCGCCGATCGCTCGGTTTCGCTCGAATTATTTTTTATTAATAATTAATATATATATATATATATATATTATATTTTATAGATTAAAAACCCAAAAAATATAATAGCCCAAAAAATTAAAAGCCCAAATAATATTAGCCCAAGTTAATATTTAATATACAAATCTAACCCTAAACTACCGCGGCGAAAGACATTTTTGGCATCCCGATCACTACCGTGGCTTCCGAATCAGCCTTTAGTGCTGGGGGGGCGTATATTGGATGACTACCGAAGCTCTCTTTCAAAGGATATGGTGGAACTTCTTGTTTGTGGAAGTGATTGGTTAAAGGCGAGCTCAAAAACAACCTTAAAAACATTGAAGGTAAGCTTTTATTACATTTATAATCTACTTATACTTTTGTAGTTTATGCATTAACATTTGTATTTTGTTTTTTTTTTTTTAATGTGTAGCAAGCTGCAAGAGATGAAGAAAAATTGGAATTTGATGTGTTGACTCCAGATGGGTTTGATAATAAATGAAAGGTATTTTTATAATTGACAAAACCTAAAAGTTGTTTTGTAATGTGTAGAACTTAATGGTTTTGTTTAATGCTTGTGTTTATAGGTTATATGTTGATTTGAAGTTGAATTTTATGGATGAAGATGAACAAGCTTAGAGAAGAAGTTTATGGCTTTTGAACTAAGTGACAATTTGTATTCGCACTTTATTTTGTGTTGCTTTTGTATTTGCACTTTATTTTGTGTTTCTTATGTATTCGCACTTTATTTTGTGTTGCTTTTGTATTCGCACTTTAAGTTAGAATTTGTTTTTGTTGAACGAAGCCTTATTATTCAATCGAGCGAAAACGATCCGCTCGCTTTTTTTTTTAGGATTTCATAAAAACCGAGCGAAACCGAGCGAAACTGAGCCGATCGATTCAAATTCAATCCGAGCATGAGCATCACTTTTGCGATCGGTTTTACAAATTTGATCCGCTCGGATCGGATCGGTTGTAATTCAATCCGAGCATGAGCAGACCCTCGATCGGATCGGATCGTGAACACCCCTAATCATATTCTCCGGTGTTCTTTAAGATCATCAAAAATGTACCCCACTCTTTCTGAGGTAAAGCATCAGCTAATTTGTCGACCCATTCATCTTGAGGTTTTTCAATTCCTAGTAAAGACATAGATCGCACCAAGTGACAGTATCTTTCAATCAACTTCTTTGATGATTTCCCCGCCAAACTTGAAAACAGATCAAACTCTTTCTTAAGTAATGCTTTCTTGCTTCTGATCATTTTCTCACTACCTTCAAACTTAACCTTAAGTGCATCCCAGATCGATCTTGATGTACCATCATGCTGAAGCAGTATAAAGATATCTTCTTTTATCGCTTGCTGAAGTAGAGTAATCATCATCTTTTCAGCTTTGGTACATATCTCTCTCTTTATCATTTAATTCGGAAATCGTTTTGATAACTTGCAAATCCATACACGGTTTCACATATTTCTTCTCGATGCATTCCCAAGATCTCAAGTGATTGGCTTGCACCCAGTTTTCGAAACGGTCTTTCCAACCATAATATTCCTCTATTCCCATGAGTTTCGGGGGTTTTTTTTAAAGTTCCGGTTTCGTTTTCCATGTTCATGTTTTGAGTAATGGAAGCTGGACTAGTCGGAGATGTAGCAAATGCATTGTAGAATTCTTCTTCCATGATTCGGTAACACGGTTATCAAGACAAAACACTTTTCAAATGAAATTAATGCTTCAAACGGAATCACTTCCAAGCGAGATTACCTGCTCAATCAACTTCAAACGGAATTAAAATTTCAAGCGAAATTATACACTTCAAATGAGATTACCTAATTTCGTTTGAATTGCCAAACGAAATTTAATTTCGTATGGAATTAGACACCAGATCAAAACGGAATTACACTTTTGAAACGAAATTATAATTTCGTTTGAACTAACTCAAACGGAATTATAATTCCGTGCGGAATTAAGTGCAAATTCAAACGAGATTAATCAAACAATGTAATTCCATGCAGAATTAAGGTGTAATTCCAAGCGGAATTATGATGATGTCAGCATATTCGATTCTGATGTTCAAGCAAAATTATCAAATTTGTCAGAATTAATTCGAATTAAGGTCCAATTTTCTCAAGGATTTGTTAAAACATGATTCCGATTATGATATGAGAAGTTCAGATCATTTTGACCATTAAAACTTGTTCAATTGAGAAAAGAAAGTGAAGAAGATAGAAAACGAGATGAAATCAAGCTGAAATCTGCAGAACTCCTCCTCCTGGGCTCTGATACCAGTTGTAGGATCGTGTGCAGACCCGAAACGAGTCATTCAGAGGCGTTCTACTCAAAATGAAAGGCGGAAACAGACATAATGAGTTCGATTCAGCTAGTAATTCACTTAAACTGTCTTGTTTATTGATCTGGTAACAAATTACACCACGAAGACACTTCGACAGAGCTTCGCCGTCGGAAACAACCCTTCCTAATTCCGTTCCAAATGAAACGGACCTACTCCTATATATAGCCAACCTAATTCCGTTTGAAACAGACTCAAGCGGAATAACAATACAAACGGAATTAAACACAAACGGAATTACTCGTTAATTCCGTGCGGAATTACATATTGACATCTTCAAGCGGAATTAGGCTATTCATGCGGAATTAACTCTTTGACTTGATTTCTTGATCTTCGTGCCCTGAATAATGCAAGACTCGATACAAGACGAAGTCGACAGATGTATGCACCAACAATTCCCACTTCGATCGGATGACTCGGACTTGATGGGGTTTCCGTTGTTTAACACGTTGTCATACCGTCTCGATCAAACTTAACAAATTTTCCAAGTTTCAAAACGACCAAGTCACTGAACGGACTGCCATCCGATCGGATTGCCATCGAACGACAATCCGATCTGATGATATTTGGTCTTCAACACTTGAACTTTTTCAACATTTTCAATACATATCAATATCCCGCAAATGGCCATCCGATCGGATGACCATCCGATCGAATGACCATTCTGCTGTGAACTTGTTCTCTGAGAAATGTATCGCTGGAACTGATCTCCATCTAAGCGAACGGCCATCCGATTGGATGACCGTTCGATCGAACGACCTGAAAGGTAAAGATACTTCTCTCATTTTAAAATGCTACAACGAAAACTTCAAATCCATCATACACAAACACATCCATCCCAAACGAATGTCAATCCGACCGAATGACCATCCGAACGGATGACCATCCGTCCGGATTGTCATCCGATCGAATGACCATCCGTCCGGATTGTCATCCGATCGGATGACCATTCGTCACTCAGTTCACTCGTCATCGTTTAATGCACTGTTCATCGCTTACACTATCGATCTGTAATCAGGCTAACTTTCCAGCGCTCCCTTCAATCCAAGACGATGTTTATTTATTAAACGCTATCTGTGAGTATACTCGAATCCTTTTGGCTTTACGCACTTTTGGGTGTTACATACGTTATCTATTTCAAATCACAATCGACACATAACGCAAACACTTTTATTCGCTGACCGCTATTGCATGTTATACGTGTTATTCGATGAATGCTTGTATGTTATGTTTACACAGTGATTGTTGCCTGACACCTTAGCAATGATGGTACTATAGTTTGGACTCAGCACCTGTCGTGGACAGGGGTTGTTAAGGGCCTTACTTTACGTGTCACAGTAGTGATATGTGTTGCGCATTCTACAACTCGCAGTCACGTCTGTGCATATTTCATTGTCGATAACCTACTAGCTTCACTTTGCTACATGTTACATGTTGGTTATGCGTAAAACGATTTCGCTATCTATTATACTACTAAACTTGTATACTCAGCTTTACACCATGTGTATTGACCTCTATTTTAACGTATGTGACAGGTGTTTAGGATGCTTTTGATTGCTAGCTGCTATGGAATCAAGCTAGGAGAGTCTAGAAACCAACTAAATAAAATCTGAGTTGTCAGAATGGATATTTGTCTTTGAGAACAACGCCTGTAATAACTGTTTTATTTTATATGTTTGTGGTATGGGACATGAACCTTTAATATATTATAATTAATAGTTGTTATGGATTCTCCTGGACAATCTGTTTCACTCAGTGCCGCGCTCCGATGTTTCCGCCATCGGTTGGGGTGTGACATTACAAATCCTGGGTAACCTTAAAAGCTTTAACTGTCAAAATATTTGTGTTAAGAGCTAGGTTCCTGATCCTGGACATCTCAAATATCCTTTAATTGTCATATAAAGTTTAGAGAGCCAGGTTGTTTGATCCTAAAGTGGTTAGAAATTCTCTCATGTGTTTTAAATTGTTATATGATGAGATGATGAGCCAGGTTTAGATCCTGAAAGCTAAAAGCTTAATGCAAATGAGAGCCTGGAGAAAGAGTCTATCAAAAGGGGAAGCTGAGGAATCAGGACGCAAATCCAAGAGGAGTCTGTTAAAGCAAAGGGGAGTCTGTAGTGCTGATTCTGTCAAAGCTTATAAAGACTTAGAGTGGGAATGAAGAAGCTACGAGATTGACTGCAGCAATATCCAAGGGGGAGTCTATGAGCGCATATGTCTATCGCTTCCGTCAATCACGTATCGTAGCTATCAGATGTTCAAAACTGGGGTTTGAAATGTATAAACATATAAGACAACATAGGTTCGCACGGATGGAGTAGCCTGATCCGCACGAACCCATGCGCAAGTTTAGGGTTTGTTATATAGTTGGTTCGTGCGCACGGACAGCTTGATCCGCACCAAAAGTAGGTCCGCACCAAGTGTGGGCCTATCCGTGATTAAGAGTAGATCCGCACTTGTGTGTACATCCGCATATACTTATTTGTTGATCCGTGAATAGGTAGTTAAGGATGGACATGCAGTACAAATAGGTGTTAGGTCTTGTTCATTTGGATCTTTAGAGAGACAGAGAGGCGAAGCTTTGCTCGTTTGTTTTCGTGGTATTGTACTGAAGATTAATCAATAGAAAACAACTTTAATTAGCTTGTTCTTGTCTGATCCACTCCCGTACTTGGATTCCGCATAAGATACGAGATCTACACAGTCAACGGTGTAACGAAATTGATCCTAACACGAACTCGACCCTTGTAATACATGAGGTTTTTTAAGATATATTTTTTTATTATTTGATATATAAAATTAGATTTATTCAATTCGTACAATACACGGGGTTTCTTAAGGATGTATATTTTTTATTATTTAGTATAGAAAATTAAATTTATTTAAACCGTGTAATATGCATATTTTTAAAGATGTAATTTTTTTATTATTTGGTATATAAAATTACATATATTCAACCCGTGTAATAAATGAGGTTTTTTTAAAGATGTATTATTTTATTATTTGGTAAATAATATTACATTTATTCAACTCGTGTAATACACATGGTTTTAAAAATATAACTTTTTTATTTGGTATATAAAATTACATTTATTCAACCCGTACAATATGGTTCTTATAGATATAACTTTTTATTATTTAATATATAAAATTATATTTATTAAACCCATGCAATAAATAAGGTTTTTAAAGATATATTGTTTTATTATTTAGTATATAAAATTCAACCCGTACAATATGGTTCTTATAAATATAACTTTTTATTATTTAATATATAAAATTATATTTATTAAACCCATGCAATAAATGAGGTTTTTAAAGATATATTGTTTTATTATTTAGTATATAAAATTTATTTATTCAACCTGTATAATACACGGGGTTATAACCTTATAAAATAATAATAGAAACTTAATTTTCAAACAGAAAATGAAAATTCAAATTAAGAGGAAAAACGGAGATAAAAAAAGAGGCTCTATCAGATCAAATTCTTTCTCTTCCATCTCCAACAACCACTTTTCTCTTTCCTCTGAACTAGACAATGACTTGTCATAAGAGTGGCTGCAAATCCCACATCGATTCTCCCTTGATAGCGATATAAATGGGTCAGACGACCACTGGGCTTATAGCTCAGTGGTTGGGCAGTGATACTGACAAACCTACCGAGGGAGGTTCGATCCTGAGTCACATCCCGATTTTCATCCGGCTATTACTTCAACGAGGCAACTCGTGTACAATTTTCCGGGGAACGTCTTAACCAAGTCTGACCAACCCAGCGCGAGCCCGATTAAGAAAACGTATGTTTGGGCAGATCTTGGCTAGGGCAACCGATTAAGCGGTGTGAAATTGGGTCACTCAAAAGAAAGTCACCGTTCTAAAAAAAATATAAATGGGTCGGACGCATCAAGGGTCAATATCTGGTGGACTCAAGTTGGATCATATGGAGCCCCGTCATGATTTAGGCTAAAGCAGGGGTGTTAAAAAACCGAAACCGAATAAAAACCATAAATCAAACCATAACCGAAAAACCGATCTGAATAATGAATTCCGTGTCCGGTTTGGTTTTTAAGTGAAACCGAATTATGATTTGGTTTTGGTTCAGTGTTTGGTTCCACAATTTTTTTATTTGGATAACCAAATAAACCGTTAATTTAATTAAATACTAAATAAAAATGATATCTAATAAACCATGTAACATTTGTTAGCCCAAATGTTATATCTAATTTCTATGATTTATCTTTGAAATTTTAACTTTATGGGTTTTAGACGTAAATCATCAAATAAATGATCAGTTCACGGACAAAAAGTAAAATTCAGTTGAATTTGATTGAAATTGTTTGTTTGGTTTTAACCAAAACCAAAGTGAATTTGGTTCAGTTTACATATTCCTAATTCGGGTTGGTTCGGTTTGGAGTATAAAATTTTGAAAACCGTATAAACCCAATCAAATAAACCACATAAACCGTAAACTGAACCGATAAACACTCATGGGATAAAGGAACCGTGCATGGCCCTTACCCACGTCGCCACCATGAGTGGAGTGGGTTATTCCCACTTTTGTTTCTGTTTTTTCTACGGTTATTTTTATTTCCTAAGCTTTATCTAGTTGTTTTTCTTACTTCATAAGTAGTACTTTAGTTTGTTTGTTTCCCTAGATTTAGGACGTGAGCCAGTGGGTTTGATTGCTTTTTACGATTGAAAATTTCTGCTGTGTTTCTCCGTTTGAGCAAACAAGTTTTGTTATTTCCATTGCTAATCCAAGGTTGCAACTTGAGCGGTATTCTTTGGAACCTATACTTGAGTTTTAGGTGGTGAATTATGTATTCTTTTACTCGGTTTAGGAAGCTCTTCGGATTTAAAACATGTGGTGTTTCTGAATTTTGTATCCCGTTCAGTCAGTTGTTATCTGTTTCTCTCAAAAACTTGAACATCCAAGCCGTTAGATACCCGGGTGTATAACGTCCCTCCTCTATCCCTCTCTCTATTTACTAGTTTTCCGCAAATCCTTAAGACCATTGGCCTAATTACACCATTTCTGATCTACATCATCTTAGGTATTTGGAAACCAACGCTACTTTTTTTAACACACCCACAAAATCCCCAATACTACTATATCTACACTTGTGTTCATCACTATCACTTGATTCCGCACCATTTGGGAACGACTCCTTTTTCTGTGGATACAATAATTTTAAATTTCCGGTGAACGAGTGTTTGCACGAAGATGATAGACGACGAACATAAGAACTCAGAAATGTTAAACTTAAAAGGTTTAAAAATACTAATGAACGCCTCCCACATGTTTATAACTTGTTAATGGCGATTGATATTTATTTAATCCCCAAAGTTGGTTGTGTTTTTCCTTACCGGCCCAACCAAAAGTCATGTTTAAATCATTAAAAGTTGGATGGGAGTAAATTAAGTTAATTGATGAGTTATATAAAAATCATAAACTTTCAGTGTTTCAACAAATATTTGATCAACTACACGTATACGTACACATGTAAATACAAAACTCATGTAACCAAATTCAACTAAAAATGTAAACATATGGTTATCAAACTCATGAACTTAAAGATGTAATTATATTAAAAAATGGTAATATAGAGATTCCTGATGGAACCTATTATAAACTAAGTTAAATAAAATAATATGTATGTGTATCTATACTATATAATAAAAGAAACCACTTTAGGGACACTTGTCATCATATTAGCCCATCTCTTATAGATAATTATTATTTTAGTTTAATCTCTTCTAATTAATTATAAATAACTCTTCTACTAAATATTATTTAATTTAATATTTTGTATTATAGATAACCCTCTAACTAAATATTATTAGTTTAATTTCTTATTAAAAATATTGAACTATTAACACAACCATGAAAGTAAATTACGAATTGGTGGCTAATAATAAAGTTGCCCACTGAGAAGACAATGGATCATGAATATGTAAAAACCTTTATCCATTTATGTAAGACATTCTCTAAGAAAAATATTGAGAAGAAAAATGGATTGAATGAAATTTAAAGCATAACTTCGTATAAATAAAAAGGAAATTGGGCTTTGTATAGGAAAGGAATAGAGCTAACTTTAGTGGACAATTATAATCAAAGCCCAAATCGATTCACTGAAATGGTTTTAATATTTTTTTTGAATCACTTATATGTTTGACTTAAATCTATACTATATAATAAAAGAAACCATTTAAGGACATTTGTCATCAACTAAATAAAAATGAGTACTTGCTACGGGTGAAGGAGTAAAGAGTTTCAAGAAAAAATCTCTTTAATGTGACTACAGGAAAGCTGTTCCTGCTACATTTCACTGGGGAAGAAAGAAGAAATTGAGTCTTTTCACATTATCACAGAAAAAGGGGATTGTCTCTTAGTCAATTTTGACTAGAAAAAGACCCGGAACCCCATATCCTCTCATTCACTTACTATAGGCCGAGGAGATTAGATTCATCTTACTTTTTATAAATGGAAAAAGAGACATAAGTCACGCATTCAAGCACCATCTCTTATAGATAATTATTATTTTAGTTTAATCTCTTCTAATTAATTATAGATAACCCTTCTACTAAATATTATTTAATTTAATATTTTGCATTATAGATAACCCTCTAACTAAATATTATTAGTTTAATTTCTTATTAAAAATATTGAACTATCAAATGGGTCCGCATATTGATCTTAATACATGAAAATGGGCTTAGCCCACTTTTGATTCAGTCTAACTTAATTAGAACTAAAACAATTTAAACCTTAATTATGTCTAGCAATATATTAAAGTATGAGATATTAATATAAAAAACTTAATCTATCTATACTATATAATTAAAGAAACCATTTTAGGGATACATTTACGGAGTTTTAAATAAATGGTTAAATTTATTGAGATTTCGTTAACAAATTTTGAAACAACAGAATAATCTATTTTTATCACGAAAACCAAACTTTGTATTAATATATTAAATATTTTTATTTTCATTATACAAATTTTGCAATAAATGAAGTTTTTAAAGATATATTATTTTATTATTTAGTATATAAAATTTATTTATTCAACCCCGTGTAATACACGGGGTTATAACCTAGTGTACATATATATTAAAACATGTTCGGAACTAGTCAAAAGCGAAACGATCAGGATAAAAATTGGTTTTAAATTGATTTAATTATTTCCCCCCCTCAAAGATCAATTCAAACTGAACCGATTTGCTCAAAATTTGATTCTAATTTTCATTGACCGAAACTGAATTGTTTTAAACTGAACTAGTTCGGCCCAAAACCGGTTTTGTGCACCTCTACATCTATTTGATATGATTTGTAAGCACTTTACAATAAATTTGGGCCTAAATGGCTGACTTTCAACTCGACTCGGTTCATCAAAACAAGCTTGATCACCTCCAATGTGCAATTTTAAGTACAAAAACACCCACAGATGCGGATAATTTATCACCAAGCTTAATGTTTTTGAAACCATAATTATTATAACTAAACTTGGAATACCATCCAAAACAATCTCAAGGGTGATCTTAATCGATTCCCATCAATTAGTGATTTTATTTAAGTTGTATTATAGTCATCACTAATTGATTCATTAGCAGGTATAATTGCACACTCTCATATTCCCATCAATGCCCACATTAGACCTTAGATCATAATCTAAAGAAAGAAAGCACATTAGACCACTGACTGACATAGCATTGATTCATTCATTAGCATGTATAATTGCACATTCTTTATTCACATCTATCAAATCGTGTAATGAAGTTGCAGTTGAGAAAACAAAAACACAAAAGCATTCTATGTCTGATTAAGTCCCATACCTGCTATATTCTGGTGAATGATGATGAAATATAGGATTCCAAACACCAATAACCAGAAAAAAGCATCATCAGGATGGTTACTGTGGTCTGATGTAGATGGCTTAGTGGCGGCGGCGTTCTGTGTGGATGGAGCAGGTCTGGGCATGATGATTGTGGACGGTGGAGGATGAAGTAGGGGAGGAGGTGTGCGCCGTGCATTAGTAGAACCTGCGAAAGAGGTAACTAAGACAATTTAGCAGATGTTAAGTTGATATATTGAACACAAGACTCAAGAACCGAAACCTGAAGGGGGCTTCCTTGGGGTGGCCATGAGAGGTGGCAGTGTCGGTGAACCTACATTCGGAAAAAAAACTTGTTGTTGGTTATGAGATCATAACATAACAATTTGCATTCAAAGATCCATAGAGAATTTATTTAATTACAGGTAGGTAATTGTATTTGTTTCTTTCCTTCACCAAACTACAACTTCCTTGAACCCTAGGCCCCAATTGACAATGAACCTCACAAGTTTACGACCTCAAGTTCACGCAGATAGATACGAATTGAATTTATGCATACTAAGAGGAACATTACGAATTATTCCAACTTCCTTAAACCCTAGACTGTCTAGGAATTGAAATGAAATGAAGAAGATGACCTGAACAGATGGAGGCGAGGGAGTTAGTCTCCGAGCAGAGATCTGATAACGAGAGGAGTTTGGTGAGGTTGAGAGGAAAACCGAGAAGGCTGTTGTGACGAACAAGGTAGCAGAGGCATTCGGCTTCGTCGGAATCAAAGGCTCCGTTGAAGATGTCACAGCACTGAGGCGAGGGTTGACTCGCCAGGTCATTAGGCGGTGCCGATATGAACGGAAGGCAAGGCGAGAAGGAGATCACAGAGTCAGCACAGCCTCCTGCCGCCGGAGGAGGAGACGATTGCCCGCTGCCTGCCGGAAAAGCCACTAAGATTGCCACCAGTATTATGCATGCAGTCTTCATCATCATGACCACGGACGACGGTTATTTCTGTTCAATTTCAATTCAATGGATGCTGCCTCTTTCACTTTTACCTTTTCCATTATATATTATTATCCTATAAAGAAAGAAGCAAGATGTATATGCATATATGTGTTGTAACCTTTGCTTAGGGAGTTTTTCAAAAAAAAAAAAAAAAAATTCTTTTTTAACCTTAAAGTTTTACTCTTTCACAATATAAGTTTAAAGTTTTAATCTTTGTTTCTTTTTAACCCTAAGGTTTTAATCTTTGACAATTTAAGTTTAAGGTTTTAATCTTTGGTAATTTAACTCCTTTGATTAATTTGATTTTTCAGTTCTAATTAGGGATGGCAACAAAACCCGAACCCGATGGGAAAACCCGATACCCGAAGCATACAGGACGGGTATGGGGTCGGGTAATCGGGTATGGGACCGGGTATGGGATTTGTTTTAAAAATTTGGGACGGGTATGAGATTTGGTGTTATACCCATTTACCCGACCCGATTACCCGATTATATATACCCGTTTACCCGATTCTATATACCCGTTAACATACTCCATATAAATATGTATTTTTTTATAAGTTATAATGTATTATATATTTAGTCCCAAATCCTAAAAAAGTAATTCCCGCCCAATTATAGCTATATATTTACTTACCTTAGTTAATAGTTACCCTTAAATCCCAAAAGAGAATCAGCAGGTGGACAAAGTTTTTGGCTGGATGTGGTCTTTTTTTGGTGAAAACAAACTACTGAAACTGAAATGGAGGATAAAGGATGCACCTATTTGACTTGAATATATATTAGGCTTTTATATTAGAATTACATATAACTGTTTTTGTTCTTTTGAATGTGTATTGGTTAAAGTATTACCGTAGCCTACTAGCCTATGTTTTTTATCACGTTCCAGCCTTTTCTATTGGTTTTAAACTCGGCATACATTGATTTTTACTCGTTGATATCCGATGGTTATGCCCGATACCCGAAACCCGCAAGCATACCCGAAACCCGTGGGTATGCCCGACACCCGATGGGTAATTACCCGTCCCATACCCGATGGGTTTTGGGCCGGGTATGGGACCAATTTTTGTAACCGGGTATGGGGTTGGGATTAGCTATACCCGCCCCATACCCGTCTCATTGCCATCCCTAGTTCTAATTCAAAAGTTTCCATCTTATACAATTTAACCCATTTGATTAATTTGATTTTTCACATCTAATTCAAAAGTTTCCATCTTTTGCGATTTAACCACTTTGATTTTTTTACTTATGTGTTGTAATTTTGCCTTTGGGGGGGGTTTCAAACAAAAAAATGGTTATGCATATGGTTGTTGTAACCTTCGCTTTGGGGGTTTTTTAAAAAAGTGATTTTTTTTACTTTTCACCCAAAATATTTCATAAATTACTTTTAAACCAAAACTATTTGTTTTTTTTACTTTTAACACAAAACTTTTTATCTTTTACAATCTATTCTCACAACTTTTTTTACTTTCAATTTTGGTTATTTATAGTTTTTATTTTCCGCAATTTTTTCGCTTTATGCTTCGTTCTAAATTTTGTGACTTAACACATCGCAACGTGCGTCTTTGGTTTAACGTTCTTACGTTTCGTTCTAAATTTTGCGAGTTAACACGACACAACGTGCTTGTGTGAGTGAACGTTCTTACAACGTCTATTTTGTTTCCCGTTTGACAGGTTTAACATAACGTGCGCGTCCTAAATCGACTTACTTATAACTAAAGAATCCCCGCCGCATTGCGGCGGGTCGTAATTCTAGTTATATATTATATATTATATATTATATATTACTCTAATTTGTAACGTATTGTTGGATTAGAAGTTGTAACCTATGTATATGTATTTGTACATCGTTTTTATAAAAGAGTAAGTAGGTAATAGACACATGTTCTAGAACTGTATTGCCAGCTTTTCCCTATCCATTGCTTCCTGTTATCCCCAATAGTTCTTCACTTCTTCCTTTTCACACACAAAGAGATCCTTTTCACACGCAAAGAGAGAGAATAAAAAGAGTGGCCGGGCCGGACCGATGACCACGACAACCACCGCACAAGAGCAAAATTGGTGATGGTGGTTCGTTGTGGTCAGCAGCCGCAATTTGGATAAGGGTTTGGACTTTGGAGGCGGCAGCGATGTCCACAAAGGTTAGGATTCCAGTGGCATTGGGTAAGTTCTGATGATACAACGTCGACAACAGGAACTTAAATCGAGGTATGTATTCATCATCTTCTTCTTTCCTATGAATAAAACGAAAAACAATGAATGGATTTTTGTGTGATATATAGCGGATTCTTATTGTATCCGTATTTGATTTCCCTCACATGACTACAATTACCTGATGTGAAATTTGAAGCCGAGGCATTTGGAGTGAAGGATTATCTTTCGGCATCTCTAGACCGTTTGATAAAAGACAAAGATCTTCAAACTGGTGAAAGTTTTGCTTCTGCTCGCAGTGGGTTTGATCCACTAACAACGACAATAACGGTATACATGCATATCTTGCCTTTAAACTCTTATCATCAATAACTGAAAACATTTTTACATATATGTATATGCATTTGATTTTTGCTTATTTATTTTACTTTTTGTGGGTTACAAAATTAGACTGGTTTATCAATGTCTGTTCAACTGGACATGTTCAAACAATATCTTGGAAAGCTTAAGAGGAACATTGAAGAAGAAGCTGCCGATAATATAATCAACAATAGCGTAGCTGTGATCGTTGCAAGCAACAACGATCTGTTGTTTACCCTTCTTATCAGAAGATTACAATATGATGCTGCATCTTATGCTAACATGATCGTTAACATGGTCTTGAATCTCACACAGGTACCAATTCTGTATCATATTTAGCATCACACCTCATGCAAATCTCAAATCGTTAACAGGTCAAATAATGATTCTTTGTTATACTGCAGGGGATCGCTAGAATGAAGATGGGGTAATGGGAAGATGTATGGTAGGTGCAATTATTATAAATTAAAGGTATTTCTTCTCTATTTTTAGGGTTTTTTTTTTTTTTTTTTTTGTTGCTGAGCCTATTGCTATAGATTAAAGGTAATTGTGGTTCTTTGATCTCAACTGATTGCTTGAATTTGAACCTATATAACAAAATCGAATGAACTAGGTAACTAAGAAATCAAAATCAAACCTCAAGTCACTTGGTGGTAACGCAGAAGAAGTGGTTGTATTAGATCTCTCTGATGAAGGACATGTTCGGTAGATCTGTTCCAAAGGTATGACTGATTTTGTCAAGTTAAAGAAAGAAAGAAAGAAGCAAATTAGGGTATTGTGTTTGTACATGTTTTTTTTTTTTTTTTTTTTTTTTTTTTTTTTTTGCATTTGCAGGTCTAGGTCTTGGATTTTTTTCCGAGTGGATCAAAGTAAAGGTTTCACTGATATTCAGGTATATATTTCAACTTCTTATGATTTATTAATCCGTTTGTAGGACGGGTTTGATCCGTAAATTACTCGACTAGGATTTGAATATTTTACTTGCACGACATGTCATTTATGCGATAAGTTTTAAGTAGAGATGATATATGTAATCTTAATAGTAAAACGTATTGTACAAGCTTATGTCATACTTTACAATGATACAATACATGTAAGTGTATTGTGCAGGCTCATCAAGTCGAAATTGTTATCTATACAAGTAAAATGTTTTTTCAATAACTTAATAGATTAAAAATATACACGATAATTATTTAGCAACAATTATCACACAATAAGCTGACACTAACAATCCATTTTACTTTAAAATTTGCGCAGATTTAACAATAGCATGGAAGTGCAAAAGAGTTATACACAAGTTAGGGGCTGTTTGGTAGCCTCTGAATGGTCATTAAGAGGCTACCTCTTAATGGAACTATTAAGAATTTTACCAATGAGAAGGTAGAAAAATGTGACATGTGATGATTTACCATTCAGAGGTTACCTCTTAACCATTCAGACTTGAGGTTACCTCTTATTCATTCAGAGGTTTTTAAACCATTAAGAGGTAGCATCTGAATGGTCATTAAGAGGCTACCAAACAGCCCCTTAGTGTTGGTCAGATGTGGCAAGCAAGGTACAAAAATATTGTTATTAGTTGCAAGTTAAGTAAGAGAAGGAATATTGAGTTGAATATATCAAGCCAACCAATGTGGATTGATTTGACTCATAAACTCTTTTTTTTTTTTAGTTTTTCACCTATGTTATTAGTTTATATTACAACTGACGTTTTATTGTTGCGTGTCAGCGCCCAAAACATGGTTGTGTTGCGATCTCCTTGGGGTTCTAAATCGAAGAGATTTCATGTGTAATAACTTAAATGGAAGTATACCTAATGGGAGGTGAAATATTTCATCTTTAGCACTCTTGCACATTATATATAGCACTCTTGCACATTAAATTGTTATGAAGTGATGTTGCAAGTTTTAGTGTTGTGTTTTCCACTGTTGATGCAATTTAGTGATCATATGCACCTACCTTTACGTTAGGGAGAACTTGAAGTATAAAAAGGCTACAACCTTCGTGTTTTTCATATTTGTTGTAATTATTCGTGTTTCTTCTTTCCTAGCCCGCCCGCACTATATTTGTTGTGTTTCATGTTTCTTCCTTCTTAGCCCGCACCGCAACGCGGACGGGTCGATCTTCTAGTTTATAAATCAAATTACAACTCTTATTATTATTTCTTTTCTTTTCTTTTTTTTATAATACAATTACATGTGTTATTAGTAAGTATTTGTTAGAAAATGTATGTTTTTAGGTAGATGTTGAAATAATATGTTTAAATGGAATTCCAATATCAATACATTAATTAATAATAATAAAACTAGGTTAGAAATTCATCTACTACACGCGTTGAACAAATAAAATATTAAATAGTTAGTAATGAATATTTAATAATTATAAAACGGTTTTTGAAGAAAAAGATATGAATGAAATTACATACACCTAAATGCTTTAGGTAAAAAAAAAAATAATACATTGAAAATAAAATGAGAAATTTTGAAATAACAGAAACACGGGAAAAAGAATTATATGCTCGCAAAATGACACAACCATATACTTATCTATTAAGTATAGATATGGAAATATTTAGGCTAGACGGTATTGGGGGTCGTCCCCCTCCGTCCTCCAACACCGTCTCGCCCCCTCTCTCACACACAAGAAGACAAAAACTTGGCCTCTCCCTCTCTCACACACCTATACATACCAGTGGCGGAACTAAACCTTCAACTCAGGGGTATCCCAAAATTTTTTAGGGGTGTCCTCGTACTTGTTCAGGGGTGTCCTGTGTATAAAAATGGAAAAAAAAAATTTTTTTTTACACTACTCGTAAAAACTTGAGCCGTAGCCCGGGCTACCCCCGTTTACACTACAGGTCCGCCCCTGATACATACAATATATACATATACATTTTAGGTCTATCCTCTATTTCTATACCTCCATCATTTTTGCCTCATCCTCACGCCAATTCTACGTGACAGAGCATCCTCCAAGTGAGGACCATCACCATACCGCATAACCTTATGCAACACTCCAAGCAAGACGTGTTGACGTGTGTCATATAAAAAACATAATTTCATAATTATATGAAACTGTTTACAAGAATCCTAGTTATTTAAATACATTGCTATCCGTTAGAAGTTATATCACAAACAATGTTAACTTTTAAGTCTCTTTACACTTCCTCTTTAAACTTGAAAACTTGTTGAAAAAAATAGAGAAAACCTGTTGAAAAATAGAAAGAAAAGCGAAGAAGCAAATTTACACGGATAATGAAAAGAAAAGACGTAATAAATATAAGGGGAATAATCCACTAAAAAGTGGATTTTGCCTAAGTAGCTTAAGAAGGATTGTGATAATGACATGTGGCACTCCTAATAAGTAGGAATAAAGAGCATTTTGGTCCTTATAAATAGGAGTAAAAATGACATGTGGCACCCCTTTTGTTTTTTAAAAATACAACAAAAAAATCTAGTAAAAAAATTAGCGCAAAAAATCTATTAAAAAAAATATAGCACAAAAAATGTAGTACAAAAAAATACAGCACAAAAAACTCTAGTACAAAAAAATATAGCACAAAAAAATCTAGTATAAAAAATATAGCACAAAAAAATTCAGCAACAAATGTAGTACAAAAAAATCCAGCACAAAAAATTAAAAAAAAAATTAAGACAAAAAAATTCAGCACAAAAAATTTAGCACAAAAATATAGTACAAAAATGCAGCACAAAAAATGTTATACAACATAGAAATACAACACATTTTAGTGAGTTTTTTTAGTCTTCATATTTTATATAGCAATATGGTACTCAAATTAAAGATAAAAAGACGCTCGATTTTACGGTGAAATTTTTATGAAAAAATAATGTCGTATAAAAAAGTTATGACCGTTTAAAAAACGGGGGTGGAATATGCATGTGGCTTGCATGAGTAGAGAGAAAGTCCATAAATAGGATTTTCCCAAAATATCCTTGCACTCATCCTTTCTCCTACACTTTCATCTTAACCCATTGATTTGAAAAATGAATGGTTAAGATTCCTTCTCATCATACTTAAGCAAAATAAACTTTTTATTTGATCTTACCCCATAAATATAATCATAACATATTTGTACTTGTTTAACAAGATATAATTTATGACCTTGTAGAAGTTTAAAATTTTGCTACTCGTACGCTTTTAAAACGTGTAAACATGTAAGTTTGTAGACGTGTAAATACGTAAAATTGTAAACCGATAAGCATGTAATCCGGTAAACATACAAACTCGTATACTCGTAAAGTAGAAACAAGCAACTCGCATACATGTCGTAAACGTGCACAATAATTATATTATGTATATATAGTTAACCAAAGAAGATAAATAGTAACTTTATTTTTAAAATTATATATAGCTTTTTATTATTTTTTATTTAATATATTATAATAGTTTATTATTTATTCCATATATTAAGAAGCAACAACTTGGTGCATATGTGGGTTGTAACATGGGCATGGGGAGTGTTTCAAAAAAAACTTAGATTTTTGACTTTTGCTTACTTATCTCTTACTTCTCTTCTCAACAACCAGACATCTCCATCTTCATCTTCACCGATCATCTCCATCTCTTCTCTCTCTTCCCCCTCTCTATAATGATTCTGAGATGGAAAAAGAAGGAAACCCAACTTCCACTCATAGCAATCGTCTTCTTCCTCATTGTCCTCTGTACCATCTTCTACAATGAACCCCGAACAACTCCAAAGGGAGTCCAAGGGTGGAGCCGGTCTATGTCGACAGGGAGATGGTGGTGTTCTGTCAAAGTCAGTCCAGTGTATCTGTTTCACGGCGGCGCTTAGGGTTCCGACGACCCTCTCTGTTCTCCGGTCAAGACTCCGGTGGATCTGAACCCTGATACTGGTGACCGGGTTCACATTTCCATGGATAATTTGGTTTCCTGTACGAAGGTATGTTTCCATTTTACTCAGTTAGTACTCGAATTTCCTTATATGATGCTTGCATTTCTCGATTTAGGTCCAGTAGTTGCATGTGCTATATTCTTGCTCTCTTGGCTGCTGGTTTTTTGTGTTGAAGTTGTGGCTGTTCCGGATTCTAATTACCATTGTAAGTTTGAAGGGATTTTGTTTTTATCGTTTTGATGTTTTAGATTTTTCCATCAATTTGATTGTTGTTGTTTTTTGTAGGTTAATTTGTTATTATTAAGAGTTGAGCAGGCTATTTTTTAATTATGTGGTTAGGGTTTTATTTTTTCTGGTTATATTTTGTTACTGATTTAATAATTTTCTTTTTGTGGAATTACATGGTTGATTAGCTGGTTGCATTTAGAATTGTGGTCGGTTTATTGTTATCTGCTTGATGTTCTATCTATGATGCATACACCATTTGGTATGTTGTTTATGTTGGTCATTTTGAGCAGTCACAACCACATCTCAGGCGGCGGTAACGCATTCAGGAAGCTTACACTGAACTGTCGCTTAAGGTGGTATGTGCTTGATTTTAATGTGGTTTTGAATAAGTGTGTATGTGAACTGGTTTGTGTTTCAGGGTGTGTGTGTGTGTATGTGTGTGAAGGGATGAACTAACTTTGACAGAAGAGTGTAAGCACATAGGGGTTCTCATGTAACAACGTATAGTAAGCAATGTAATCTACCATACTACGAGCAAAGTTCTAAGCAGTTCTAGCAAGCAGGTAATAAACATAAACCTTATTACCTAGGATGTCGAGTCTTGCACGTGGAGCGAAGCGTCGTTGTGGATCGTTGAGAGCACTGTTCTGGTTATAGTCTGGTTTTAATAAAAACGTTTTCCCATATTAAAACCAAGTTCTCTATAACCAATGGCTCTGATACCAATCTGTCACACCCCCAAAATCCTCCTGCGGAGTATCACCGCTTGGGAGCGTGACTGACCAGGATCAAGCCACCAATCATATTGAACATATAAATAAATAGTAAATGTTATCCATCAATACGAAAGGTGTTTATCAAAACCAATGTAAGTAAGTGTAGCGGAAGCATTAATGTAAAACCCAACATAAGTATTAATGTTTGAAACGTCATAAGTGTTTAATAAGTAGTCACGATCCATATGCCCACAACGACCTGCTCCTCCTTGTGCAAGCTCCATTAGTACCTAAGGTCCTGCAAGGCATGCAGCAGAGAGTCAACAACTAGTTGAGCGAGTTCACAGAAAGTAAATGCGTAATAGTAAGTTCATGAGTATCAGGTGGCTCTACTGGGCCAATACAGGTTGCTATTGGTGGGGGCTTCCCATGTTATTAATCCACTAGACTATGCGTAACCATAAGTGTTCTTCACAACCGAGAACAGTAGCGCGTATGGGGTTTACGTAGGTTTTACGTAAGTATCTTTCACAACCGAGGATAGGAGTACGCGGGGGTTTACGTAGGTTTTACGTAAGTGCCTGACACAACCGAGGCAGTAGTGAGTATAAGTTCACGTAGGTTTTACGTGAGTATCCTTCACAACCGAGGATAGCGAGTAGCATAAGTATACGTAGGTTTTACGTATGTATCCTGCACAACCGAGGACGATGGTATGGTAGTCTAGTAATGGTATCCGTATGAATCTATTCAACCTTACCCTTTCAATCCCATTCCCAACACCCCGAGAATCCCATGCCTTGGTAAGAGTGTGAACTCACCTTGGGTTTGCTCGGTATGCTAAGTATGTGCTTGTAATTAATCAATCGAGTCCTAAAGTACGCACGTATTCATAATCAGTTTGAATTCATACAGTTCACGTATAAGCATAGTCAATGATCACCAAGTAGTACACCTCACTAATCAACATCACACAAGTCATGCATAGTGTTTAACATCCGTTAGCTAACTCAGTTAACACTTAACAGAATTAAACCAGTTTACTATGCAGGTTTTCCAAGTTGGCGAAACAGAGGTTGGCGAAACACATAAATTGGCGAAACACAGGTTGACGAAACACAATGTGTTTCGTCAACTACCCTTTGACGAATCATAATTCTATTTCGTTAAGGACCTTTGGCGAATCACACTTTCTATTTCGTCAAACATCCTTTGGCGAAACACAACTTCTAATTCGCCAAACATCCTGTTTCGTTGACAAGTCTGTTACTTCATTAGTCAGTTACGTCAATCACGCTAATCAGTTACAGTTTTGCAGGAAAACCCTAATCATTCTAGGACAGCCGTCACAGTCATGCAATCATCATCAGTCACCGAATCAACAAACCCTTGTGCAAGAAACGTAACTCAGCAATCATAATCAATAACGTTTAACAACACCAAACCGACACGAGCATCGATAATTCTAGTTCTACCAAATCACGTAATCACATCAACTCGATCAGTTTATCATAAGTCCCCAACCCACAATCGTGTTTCGCATAAATCTATTGCAACTGATCATTCATGTACATACGAAATCAAGATCACTGTATTCAATCATTCACAACCGTTTATTGTTAGGACCACTATTTCTAAAATACTAGATTACATGCTAAGCAAGATCTTTCGGACATTGAAATACAATTTTGACACTTAATAGAAAATTTTTACAAAATTTGGGCATGACCCGTTTGTAAAACGAGCATACCCCCTGTTTTGACATAACTTACAACGTTTACACTACGACCCATTTAACATAAAACCATCCCAACAAAAATGACAAGTTTTCAATTCTAAAACATTTCAACAAAGTTTAACAAGTAATAAACACGACCCAAAAACATGCATATAAGTTGCGGAAGCGCTTGGTATCATAAGGCTTGAACATGTGCTCGTCCCATATCTCCAAATCGCCTATAGAGGTGCTTTACCTACATTAACATTCACAATTTAAAAGGTTAGTTATCTCATGGAAAATCATAACCCTTCGTTTTAGCTTTATACATATAAAACCTTCTCGCTCTTAAGCATACAACAACCCAATAATTGGGTTAGGCATAACCACTCTCGTAGAGAGTTTGACATACACATTCGACCCGTGTAATCGGGTTTAGCATAAACACTCTCGTAGAGAGTTAAGCATACACGTTCAACCCGTGAAATTGGGTTTAGCATAAACACTCTCGTAGAGAGTTAAGCATACACATTCAACCCGTGAAATTGGGTTTAGCATAAACACTCTCGTAGAGAGTTAAGCATACACGTTCAACCCGTGAAATTGGGTTTAGCATAAACACTCTCGTAGAGAGTTAAGCATACACGTTCAACCCGTGAAATTGGGTTTTGCATAAACTCAACATTACTTTCATTAACATACCCAAATCCACAAGGGATTTGTCGCTTACTTACTACATTGTCACGTTCGTTATACAAGGATAGCTTTACATTAAATTTAATATAAATGGGAAATATAATAAAGATTCGTGTAAAACGAAACATACCTCGATCTTGTACTCCTTCCGCTTGCTTAGTGCTTGTACCTTCTTCTTTTACGCCTACATTAGAACATTCATTCCTTCACTTAGCTTGTCAATACTTTCTACTATTCTCATGTACATTCATCTTTTATGCATTTCATCGAACACTTGGTAGGCGTCATATTTAAGGTACAAGGTACAAGTCTATTAAGCATGTTCCTACTAACTCATTACAACACAAGAATCATCTTCCCCTAATTTCACATAATTTTCATTCTAAAATTAGTTTATCTAGCATTCAAGCATCACAACAACTTCATATATCAACTAAAACATGATCATAATCCTTACGAATTTCCTATTAGTAACATAACCCTAATCAAAGTGGGTTTTTCACTACATTTTTCATGCAACCTACAATCAAACATAATTCTTGCCCTAGAAGGTAATTTACATCTCAGATTTCCCTATTCTAATACAAGAAATCGAGATTGGGATTATCCCCTCATCCTACAATTCAAGATTTTTCAGAAATTGAACTTACCACTTAAGAGATTAGGGTTAGCTAATCACAATTTAGAGAACATGCATCAGATTGGCTCATGAATTTGGATTGATTCACTTGATTCTTTGAACTAGGGTTTCCCCCTCCTTTGGCCTTGTTTGATCGCAGAGAACTCCCACACACGTACTGTGTGTGGGGTTTTTCTTAATTGTTATATTTAACTATCAAATTTTGATAGTTACAACCTTGACCCCTCTATTTTCATCTTAATTAAATTTAGGCATCATTTCTTTACTATTAGATTTAATCTTATGTTTATTCAATATTTTTGGGGTGTTACAAGTCTACCCCCCTTAAAAGAGGTTTCGTCCCCGAAACCTGAACATAATTTAAATTTTTGACATACCGAAAAGAAAAGGATAGTGTCTCCTCATTTCATCTTCGGCTTCCCACGTAAGATCCGAACCCTTCCGGTGCCGCCATTGTACCAGCACCTGTTTAACAGCCTTGTTGCGGAGATTCTTCACCTTGAAATCTCTAATGGCTATGGGTCTCTCTACATAGTTTAACCTCTCGTCTAACTCAATGTCATCGAGAGGTACTAATGCTGTGTCATCCGCGAGACATTTCCTCAATTGAGACACGTGGAAGGTACTGTGAATCCCGTCTAGAGCAGGCGGTAATTCTAGTCGATACGTAACCCTTCCAACCCGAGCCAAAATTTTAAACGGCCCAATGTAACGAGGACCTAGCTTTCCCCGTTTGCGAAAACGGATTATACCCTTCCATGGGGACACTTTTAGCAAGACAAAATCTCCGACTTGGAATTCGATGGGACGCTTTCTCTTGTCTGCATAAGCTTTTTGCCGATCTTGAGCTGCTTTCAACCTTGTTCTAACCATTTCGATCTTTTCATTCGTTATTGCTATTAAATCACTTGGTGCAAGTTCTCTTTGTCCTACTTCACCCCAACATACGGGAGTCCTACATTTCCTCCCGTAAAGTAGCTCGTAAGGTGCCATTTGAATACCACTATGGTAACTGTTATTATAAGAAAATTCGACCAGTGGCAATTGGTCGTCCCAGCTTCCCCCAAAATCTAAGGCACACGCCCTCAACATATCAATGAGTGTTTGAATGGTTCTTTCTGACTGGCCGTCAGTTTGAGGGTGGTAGGCGGTACTAATGTGCAACTTCGTACCCACACTCTCGTGGAACTTTCGCCAGTAACGAGAAGTAAATCTAGTGTCCCGATCCGAGACAATCGACACGGGCACTCCATGACGGGATATGATCTCGTTCATATAAAGTGAGCGCTTTTTGTAAGTCGGTCTACGATTACCCATATTGTATCGTGCCCTTTCTTTGTTTTAGGAAGCTTGGTTATCAAATCCATCGTTAGTTCCTCCCACTTCCATACCGGTATCTCCAAAGGTTGTAACTTCCCGTACGGCTTTTGATGTTCTGCTTTCACTTGGGAGCATGTTAAGCATTTCGCGACGTATTTAACTATGTCACGCTTCATACCCGGCCACCAATAGTTGGCTTTCAAGTCCCGATACATTTTTGTAGCCCCGGGATGGACCGAATATCGAGACTTATGTGCCTCGTCGAGCAAGGCAGCCTTGACTTCACAGAATCGTGGGATCCAAATTCGGCCGAACCGTGTCTTAAGCCCGGTCGAATTCTCTTCTAGATCATCGATCACACCTTTTAATCTTTCCCTCTTCAGGTCTTCCGCTCCGAGCGACTTCATTTGGGATTCGCGGATCGCCTCGAGTAATCGTGGCGTAACTATCATCTTCATGGATTTCACTCTTATGGGAGATGGATACTCTTTACGGCTTAACGCATCGGCTACTACATTTGCCTTTCCTGGGTGGTAGAGGATATCACAATCATAATCCTTGATAAGTTCCAGCCATCTCCGCTGCCTCATATTTAGGTCTCTCTGTTCGAAGAAATATTTAAGGCTTTTGTGGTCCGAGTATATGGTGCATTTTGCCCCATATAGATAATGCCTCCAAATCTTTAATGCAAACACTACCGCTGCTAATTCCAAGTCGTGTGTGGGGTAGTTCACCTCATGAGGCTTCAATTGTCGCGAAGCATAAGCGATAACTCTCCCTCTTTGCATTAGAACACAACCTAATCCCTGGTGTGAAGCGTCTGAATAGACCACCAGATCTTCGGTTCCGTCTGGTAGTGTTAAGATCGGGGGACTTGATAGTTTCTCTTTTAACATTCGAAAAGCCTCCTCCTGTTCTTTCTCCCATACAAACTTCTCTTTCTTTCTTGTCAATTTTGTTAAGGGCAAGGCTATCTTGGAAAAATCTTGTATGAATCTTCTGTAATATCCCGCAAGACCCAGAAAACTTCTTATCTCTGTCGGGTTTTTCGGAGAAACCCACTTCATTACAGCATCAATCTTTGAAGGATCAACCAAAACACCCTCCGAATTTATTACGTGCCCCAGAAACTGCACTTCCCTAAGCCAAAAGGCGCATTTTGAAAATTTTGCGTAGAGCTTCTCCTTACGGAGAACTTCAAGTACTTCACGCAAGTGTACTGCATGTTCATCTTTGCTTCGTGAATAAACCAGAATATCATCTATGAATACAATCACAGACCTATCCAACATGGGTCGGCATACATGGTTCATAAGGTCCATAAAAGCCGCCGGCGCATTTGTTAACCCGAAGGACATAACTAAAAATTCATAATGTCCGTAACGGGTTCTAAATGCGGTCTTTGGAATGTCTTCTTCTCGTACTCTAACCTGATGGTACCCCGATCGCAGATCTATCTTGGAGAACCAACTCGCCCCTTGTAACTGATCAAAAAGGTCATCAATTCTAGGTAAAGGGTAGCGGTTCTTTATGGTTAGCTTATTTAACTCCCTATAGTCGATGCACATGCGCATCGACCCGTCTTTCTTTTTAACAAATAAGACGGGCGCTCCCCAAGGCGACACACTTGGGCGTATAAAGCCCTTGTCTAGGAGGTCTTGTATTTGTGTCATTAATTCCCGCATTTCCGTGGGAGCTAATCTATAGGGAGCCTTCGCGACCGGTTTCGCACCCGGATTCAATTCGATATTGAATTCCACTTCTCGCTCGGGAGGGAGTCCCGGCAATTCTTCCGGGAATACATCCGGAAATTCGTTCACAACTTCTACATCTTCAAGCTTTGGGAGGCTTTGTTGAGTATTTACTACGTAAGCTAAGTATGCTCTACTCCCATTGAGCACGTACTTAGTGGCTTAAACGAGAGTACATAGCTTCGCTTCCATCTTTCTTTCGCCTTGTACATTTAATCGTCTTCCACTTGGAGTTTGGAGAAGTATAGATTTGGTTTCACATTTTATCTCTGCATGGTTTTGAGACATCCAATCCATACCCACTATTACTTTGAATTCCCCCAAGATCATGGGGATAAGATCAATAGCAAACTCCTCATCCTCAATGGTCAATTTGCAATTCTTACATATTTCGTGCAACAAGTAATTTTTACTGTCTGCTATCTCTACTTCTAAGGGCATCGACATTCGTTCAATCTTAAAGGATGGATGTTGAACAATTTCACTAGAGATAAACGACATGGTAGCTCCGGTATCAAACAAAACGTAAACCGGTATAGAATTTATTAGAAAAATACCTGAGACCACATTTGGATGGGACTTGGCTTCTTCAGACGTGATCTGAAACATTCTCCCCTTTGCCCTAGAACCCTCTTGCTTCCTATCTTCTTTCTTTGACCCTTGTTGAAGCTTTGGACATTCCGACTTGATATGCCCTTTTTCGAAACAGTTGAAACAAGTCTTTGGGTTGTCCGGGCATTGATAGGACGAATGCCCCTCCTTACCGCATTTAAAGCACCCCTTCTTACCTAGCAAACACTCTCCGGTATGGAGCTTTCCACACGTCTTGCATGGTGTAATCCCACCCTTCGACTTACCCTTTCTTCCTTGATCCTGAAACTTCCCCTTTTTGGATGGACTAAAACTTGCACCTTTTTCACTCGGCCTCTTTTCACCTCGCTCCTCTTGCCTTTTAATTTCGATCTCTCTATCCCGCGCTAAATCAATGAGCTCTTCAAGAGTTTCACATTTTGAGGGAGTGATGAACTCTCTAACTTCTGCTTTTAACACACCATAAAAATGACTTATCTTCATCCTCTCGGTTGTTACCAATTCTCCACAGAACTTCATCTTATCCATAAAATTGTTTGCTATTTCATTCACTGATTCGTTTTTCTGCCGGAGGCGTAAGAAATCCTCCTGAATCTTGTCGATAGCCGACTGAGGACAATGATATCTCATGAAGGGCCCCTTAAACTCCTGCCAAGTCATAACTTGCAGTCTGTCTTCGCCTACCTCCTTGCTGTGAGCATCCCACCAATCCTTCGCCTGATGGGTTAGTAAACCGGTAGCAAACATCACTTGATCCTCCTTATCACACCGACTTCGTATAAAGACCGCCTCTATGTTCGAGATCCATCTTTGACATTCAACAGGATCTATTTTACCGTCATACGTCGTCGGATGGCATGCCATAAAATCCTTATAAGTGCACCTTCGTTCCTTACCTCTACCCTTGGATCCTTCGATTAATTCTTTCAATTCTTCAAACCTACTGGTCATCATAGCATCCACCACACCCAGAACTCGGCTTTCTACTTCTTGAGCCAACCGTGGTAGATTGGCTTGTATAACCCCTTCCGCTACTTCAGTGACTCTGTTCTCGAATGCTTCTTGTCTAGCCGCATCATTGTTATCATCATTATCATCATTGATATTTCTTGCATCGGCCATCTACACAACATCACATTTATATTTAACACAACTAACAAGCTTTCATTACGTCATAGTTCATTAATCCAAGTTTATTTCATCCACCTTCCCTTAGTTGAATTTACTTGCCTTTTTAAATTCTTACTATTCGTTCATATTATTCGACTCGTCACCTCCGATTATTTCGAGTTCATCACTTCATAATTTCTATTTATGGTTCCCCATACTTATGAAGTCCCACATGGACTTTTCATCACAATTTAGTAGGCTTTCAATTGATACGGGAACTTAGAATGTGTAAAAACAAGGCAGATCAGCGAACCAGACCCACGCTAGCCGTCGGCGACGGCAGGGTAGCCCGTCGGCGACGGCTCTTAAAAGTGGGCGTCGGGTAAAAAGGTCCGTAGACAGGAACTTAGGCCGTCGGCCAAAATAAGGCGTCGGCGACGGACATACAGGGCGTCGGCGACGGCCTTCCCCTGATCGTTTCGCTGCAACTTCATTTTTTTGTGTTTTAACCCACTTCCATGTCCGTACCAGCTGCCCGGGTTCCGGAATTACTTGTTTTGCTACCCATAATTGTTACTTCACATATTTAACTTAACCTTACATCTTAAACTCATAACATATACTAGCATTTATCGAAATCATACATTATTACCTCATTGGCGATTATGGAGCGAGCACACTTTCGAACGAGCCATTGGTTTGAGTTCAAGCATCGCGTTAAAAGCTCGAATCCCTCAAACCTTGGCTCTGATACCAACTTGTTAGGACCGCTATTTCTAAAATACTAGATTACATGCTAAGCAAGATCTTTCGGACATTGAAATACAATTTTGACACTTAATAGAAAATTTTTACAAAATTTGGGCATGACCCGTTTGTAAAACGAGCATACCCCCTGTTTTGACATAACTTACAACGTTTACACTACGACCCATTTAACATAAAACCATCCCAACAAAAATGACAAGTTTTCAATTCTAAAACATTTCAACAAAGTTTAACAAGTAATAAACATGACCCAAAAACATGCATATAAGTTGCGGAAGCGCTTGGTATCATAAGGCTTGAACATGTGCTCGTCCCATATCTCCAAATCGCCTATAGAGGTGCTTTACCTACATTAACATTCACAATTTAAAAGGTTAGTTATCTCATGGAAAATCATAACCCTTCGTTTTAGCTTTATACATATAAAACCTTCTCGCTCTTAAGCATACAACAACCCAATAATTGGGTTAGGCATAACCACTCTCGTAGAGAGTTTGACATACACATTCGACCCGTGTAATCGGGTTTAGCATAAACACTCTCGTAGAGAGTTAAGCATACACGTTCAACCCGTGAAATTGGGTTTAGCATAAACACTCTCGTAGAGAGTTAAGCATACACGTTCAACCCGTGAAATTGGGTTTAGCATAAACACTCTCGTAGAGAGTTAAGCATACACGTTCAACCCGTGAAATTGGGTTTAGCATAAACACTCTCGTAGAGAGTTAAGCATACACGTTCAACCCGTGAAATTGGGTTTTGCATAAACTCAACATTACTTTCATTAACATACCCAAATCCACAAGGGATTTGTCGCTTACTTACTACATTGTCACGTTCGTTATACAAGGATAGCTTTACATTAAATTTAATATAAATGGGAAATATAATAAAGATTCGTGTAAAACGAAACATACCTCGATCTTGTACTCCTTCCGCTTGCTTAGTGCTTGTACCTTCTTCTTTTACGCCTACATTAGAACATTCATTCCTTCACTTAGCTTGTCAATACTTTCTACTATTCTCATGTACATTCATCTTTTATGCATTTCATCGAACACTTGGTAGGCGTCATATTTAAGGTACAAGGTACAAGTCTATTAAGCATGTTCCTACTAACTCATTACAACACAAGAATCATCTTCCCCTAATTTCACATAATTTTCATTCTAAAATTAGTTTATCTAGCATTCAAGCATCACAACAACTTCATATATCAACTAAAACATGATCATAATCCTTACGAATTTCCTATTAGTAACATAACCCTAATCAAAGTGGGTTTTTCACTACATTTTTCATGCAACCTACAATCAAACATAATTCTTGCCCTAGAAGGTAATTTACATCTCAGATTTCCCTATCCTAATACAAGAAATCGAGATTGGGATTATCCCCTCATCCTACAATTCAAGATTTTTCAGAAATTGAACTTACCACTTAAGAGATTAGGGTTAGCTAATCACAATTTAGAGAACATGCATCAGATTGGCTCATGAATTTGGATTGATTCACTTGATTCTTTGAACTAGGGTTTCCCCCTCCTTTGGCCTTGTTTGATCGCAGAGAACTCCCACACACGTACTGTGTGTGGGGTTTTTCTTAATTGTTATATTTAACTATCAAATTTTGATAGTTACAACCTTGACCCCTCTATTTTCATCTTAATTAAATTTAGGCATCATTTCTTTACTATTAGATTTAATCTTATGTTTATTCAATATTTTTGGGGTGTTACATTTATGATCCTAAACATGCCTACACAAGACTCGGTCAAACAAGCAAATCATGGTATCAAACATAGCACGAATATAAATCGAAAATCATGAACACATAACGACTAACCGAGTAAGTGGAGAGATGAGTTAATCGCTAGCGGGTTTCGGGAACACACACACAATTGTCGTCTGCGCACAGGAGCTCTAGGGTTTCTGTTTTGCTAAAGTCTGGTGAAAGTGGTTCTTCCATCTAACATATACGTGTTTTAATGGTACTGGGCCCTTAATGGGCTTGACGAATCATATGGGCCGGCGAATCAGACCTATTTCGCCGAAACTGAAGTTGACGAAACACACTTCTGTTTCGTCGGTGGGTTATTTGGCGAATCAACTTCTGTTTCGTCGAGTGATTCAGTTTCTAAACAACTTATGCAACTTAAATTTCTAACACATAACAAGCAACACAATTCGTTTCATAATAACACAACGTGTGCAGTTACAAGTCAACCAAGTCAAACAGTCAAAGTCAATGGTCAAAGTCAACGTGCATTAAATACAAAATGAAAGTCAAAAGTTCGAGTTGTCACAATATTACCTGTAAAACAAATAAGAAAAACACAAAAAGAAAAATACGGCTGAGCCAAAAATTGCTCAGTAACGGAGAAATCAACAGTACAAGTAAAGTCATGTCAGCGGAAGCAAAACACAACATAACATAACTGAGACCGAACTGAAACGGTTACTGACACGAGTACTAAAAATAGATGGAGACACTAGACAGATACAAAAACTGATACACAAATCGATCTGAACTGTAACGGAAACTGATATGGAACAAAAGTCATTCAGATGCATAACCGATATCGAACTCGACACAAAACCGATGTAGAGAACTGATACATGGTTGACCATGATGATTAAAACCATTTTTTTTTAATAAACGAACTCATTTTAGAACATCCTTTAATAATGCTAATGTTTTTTTTTTACGAGGGGCAAAACTATATTCTTTTATCGAAGGTTTGAATCTTATCAAAATATAATAATTTATCGTACTTCATTGTAAATCATAATTAGACAAAATAACTAATTTTATAACACTGAAAAGTTAAATTTAAGAAATAGAATGAATCAAATAACTTGGTTTTCAAAACGTAATACTGATGATAATTTTGTAAACCGACATGGGAAGCCGATACCGAAACAAAACCAAATACGTAAGCCTAAACATTTTAAAGACCATTTATAATATCATAATCTTTGAAAGGAAAGATTGTTGAAACTATCATCTTTAAATAAACATTTAGATTCAAATTCATATCTATTAATCAATATTTATAAGTTATTATTTAGCCAAAATAATTATTTTTATAACTTTAAAGATTTATATGTAGTAAACAAAATACTTTAGATCATCTAAGTTTATATGTAAAATAATAAAATCCTTACGAATTTCTTAAACCAATCGGAAAATCGACACGAAACAAAGACAAATCCCACGACAAATATCAGATAGACATCGAATCAAATACTGAACACAGATACTAACGGAGACAGAGTAAATGTATACACGGAATCTACATCCAAATCGAGACTGATACTGAGACAGAACTAATACAAAGTGGTACAGATGTTGAGTCAAAACAGACATAACAAATACATAACATAGTCGGATACTGAACATAGTCAGATGCATAATTAACCAGATACATGATTGGAAACATAACCAGATGCGTACAAACATATCAGACATATCAGAGCAGACGCTAAACATAATCAGAAGCATAACCCGATAAACGATCGGGAACATATCCAGATGCGTACAAAACATATCAGAACTGATACTGAACTTATACACAGACAGAAACATATACTAACTTACACGACAGATGTATATATCAACAAAATAAATCGTGTAACAGAGAAGCACCCAAAGCCAGAAACAGAAACAGACTGGTACACAGCTAGCTACTCCATGCACCTATGAGATGGTGAGTGTGGCGTGCACCCGTTATTCCATCTCCAGACAAACAAACTCAACTCAAAGCTAAGATCGATCTATACGCCTCTAGTGGCCAAGGTGCTACACAAGCACGAGCTAGAGACGCCGTGAACTTTGATTACGCACTGTCACGATAAGTGCCATGTCGTTGACGCCCAAACGACAAGCCAGACATGCTTGGGTGACAGAGTACAAATACTAAGGCCTTATAAAAAATTTTACAGGCAACTGAAAGTTATACTAACTGGAACATGCGACCATGAGTACAAGTCTGAGGTATGGCATGCTACAACTCACTAATAAGCAAACAAACATATACAAATACAAACAGACTTGTATAAGGTATCACATATCAAAAGAATATAGGTATCAAATCATAAAAATAACACTTTAAGACAGAGACAAAAATCCGTACTACAAAGTAACGGACAGAGAAAAAAAATACTATGATAGCAAGACCAAAGAATCCGTACCGACGAGTAACGAAAAATAAAAATATACTACAATGAAAGAAAAACAGAATCCGTACTAACGAGTAACAAAAAAAATAAAATTATACTACGATGTAAAAGAAACGGAATCCGTACCTTCATTAGCAAGCAAAGCAAAAATCCATAAATCTAGTCGTCCTCAAAATTATGCAAACCTAGATCCCATATTTTCAAGATTAGTTTTATCACGCTTCTATTTAAATTAAAGGGTCTTTCTTGAATTTCCCGACGACCGTAAACTAGATTCGTCCAATAATAAAATACGCTTTCGATTCAACTTTCACATTACTTAATTTAATCGTCTCGTCTATACAATATAGTTTATTACACTTATAATAAGAAATATATACACACGTATAATATATATTATACACACATTCTGACATACATATACTTATATACCGTACACCCAAGATAACAATGACAACTTTCAAATCAAACAAAAACACACCATGTGCACACGTAAAAGAAAAATAATAATAATAATAATAATAATAATAATAATGAAAATAATAATAAATAATAATATTAAGCAAGCACACAAACACACAAAAACATGTACTGACTACACACTTACACAAACCAAACCAATGCACACGCATCACAGGTCCACATAACAGAACATGACATATAGATTAAACAAAACTCATGCATGAAACAATAGTTAACTCAACTCACAAGCACACCTATATCATACATAATATACATACACACGTTAAACATATGTTGTAACGGAACCCATACATCGTGTCGCCGGAATCGAAAGACAACCCCGTCCCATGTTAAATCGTCGGGACATAAAATGCATTAACAACTCACCTATATCTTCTGATCCGAAACAAACCGAGCCAAAACGAGAGGCTCGCCGGTTCCTTCCTTGCACAGCGGCAACGATTCTGACAGGTAGTGACGGTTGTTCGTTGGTGACGTCGGTAAGCAGCGACGGGTATAAATGACAGTGGCTAGTGCGGCGGCAAGCTCCGATGAAAACGAAAAGTGGAATTTGATTTAGAAGGCGACTGAAGTTTGGGGTTGCGAGATTTCTAAAGATCAAGGCTAATGCCAAAAGTATCAGGCAGTTTCGTAATCCCGACAATGGCGGAAAGGACGATTGGGTGCCGTTGCGGTTGCAGCAACCTGGACAACCGTTGTGTTTTTTTAGAGTTAGGTTTTGGTTCTTTTCTTTGTACGTAGGCGATATTGAGAGACACAGCCGTTAATAATATCAATTTGCTGATTTGTTTCTAATTGTTTACTTACCATTTATCGTAATTAGTTTCCATCTCAAATCTCAAATCTCAAATCTCAAAATGCAAGCTGTCAATATATCTATATATATATATATATATATTATTTTGCTAATCATACATACGTATAAATCTTGAATTAAAAAGGAAATTACAATTGTGATGTTGTGTTTATTTTCATTATAAATCTCTACGTAAGGTTGACTTCATGCCATTAGTGTATATTATAATGAAAAAAAACTTTATCAGATATCATACAATATAAAAATAAATGTAAAATCTAATTTTGTTATCTAGATATTTTAGTTTTTGTGCTGGTAATACATATATTTAAATTTAGTTATCTATGTCAAAATATAAAATTGTGAAGTAAAGCTATCAATTGTTAAGATAATCCGTTACTCGATTTATGATGTATTAAATTAAATTCATTTAAAACATACATAACTAAATCATATGTACTATTTTAAGGTTTTTAAAATTTCGGGTATTACAATTCTACCCACCTAAAAAAATTTTGTCCTCGAAATTGTTAAGTAGAGTACCGTGAAAAACATGCATGAATATCTTATGTCCAGATCACAAAGTATCAAAGGCCATATTGTTCAAGATTTAGGATTAAAACTTCATAACTTAATATTTACATAGAGGAAAATTGAAAATTCAGACTCGCACATAGATGGTTTAGATTAAAAAAAAATACCGTACATAAGGATAGGTTTGGATGCCACAAAATATATTTAAGCTTTATAATAAGATAAAATGCATTTAGTTGATTACTGATGAAATTAATTAAACCACTAATAGATTATTTACAATCAAAATTTTTTATTCAAAATACATAATATTGTTATCATGCATTATTTTTACTACCCCAGATTAAAGTTTTCAAGATATTACGATACTATACCTCTTAATAATAATTTTGTTATACAAAAACTACATGTTATGGTAACACATTTTATTACCCAAAATGAAGTTCAAGAAAAAAAAATTAGATTGTTCATCAGATCGAATTATTTAATAATTTACATCTTAAGTTCTAAGTCATTCAGATTAAAATATCACTAATAAAAATTTATATCTTAACAGTGTGGATCATAAGCTTGTACGTTATTTAATACTATAGTGGTAACAATGATGCCAGTAATACCAACTTTTTTTTTTCATGTTCCATGAATACACGAAGATGAGCAAGCGCCTTTCTCTATGAAATTAAGGCATCCCACACATAGAGAATGGACTTCAGAATGCATAAACGTGTATCATACACTAATTAAATAATACAAAGCTACCAACAAGATAAAGTAAATGGGGACATGATCAAATTAATTTTTTAATGCGATCAAAACCAAATCAAACAAAAAGGAGATCTAAGTTCTAAGACATAAATGGATTAAGGTAGGAATCAATCCACATAATAGGAATCCAAAAGCGCACATGTGTACCAGTAATTCACAATTACGTTCATGACCGTAATTGTCAATCACCTTACACCGATGCCCTAAC
The DNA here is from genome assembly GCF_002127325.2 of Helianthus annuus. NCBI lineage: Eukaryota > Viridiplantae > Streptophyta > Magnoliopsida > Asterales > Asteraceae > Helianthus > Helianthus annuus. The sequence continues at coordinate 47,879,219 of NC_035439.2, read as the reverse complement.
GGTCCTCCTCCCATCATGCATCTCTCGATAACTTATTCAAATTGTAAGGCGGGCAAAAGTGACGATAAAAGAATGATTATCGGTTGTTATAATTCTAAGACATAATCGAATAATAACTAAAGTAGACGTGTTGATCTTGGTAGAATATAAAACTGACGTGAAACACCCCTTGAAGCACATATGGTAGCAAGGTTCTTATGATGCGTAATCGAGTTCGTTCGATGTTGTACTCATTTCAGCCGAGTTATACACCATGTCCTAAGTCATTTAATGAATTTGATAATGAAACCACAATGATGATGGAACAACTATTCCATACATTCGAGATACATTTAATAACTCTACAATTTTTAAAACCATATACGCAGTAAGACTATTTAGTTTATATAAACATTTGGATATAATCGAAACTAATAACTTATTAAATCTACTAACAAATCATTATTTGATAAATATTACGATTTTTCTACAGTTGAAAATTTATATTTAACTAACAAATAATTCAGATAACCTAGATATGAAAACAAAATATTTGAGAACTTGCAAAAATCTTGCACACTAATATGGAACAAGAAAAGGAAACAAAACCGACGTAAAACAAATAATTAGACAAACACTTATAACATGTGCTGACAGATATAAAACTAAACACACGATCTAAATCTAACTCGAAAACTAAACCTGGCACTTAGATAAATAACAATCCAAAACCGATGCGAAGACTTCATCAAATAGTTACAACCGATAAGGAAACAAGAATGAATGGTGAACATGAACATGAACGTAAGTAGAGTTAGTAGCGATTGATAAAAGAAACGCCTCAAGCAGATAGACCCAAAGACGACAAACTGACGAGTATCATGATTAACTGAAAATCGCAATCCTAACCCAACGTCTACCCATTAACTCACAGGTTGCTTTTAAGGTTTAACTTTTCTACAGGAAAGAGCCTTTGCTCTGATACCATAATTGTAACACCCCAACCCCGCTAGGGCTGACGTGTCACTCTTACGGATATCAAAACTAAACACCAATCCATAACATTAAATAAAAGATCATAATTACATTTATTACATTATTGAAATAAATAATCTGGGTCAGCAACTTCCTAACGCTCCTCACTGAAATCCCAGATCATCTCATATTACCTGTAAAACAAATAAGAAAAACACAAAAAGAAAAATACGGCTGAGCCAAAAATTGCTCAGTAACGGAGAAATCAACAGTACAAGTAAAGTCATGTCAGCGGAAGCAAAACACAACATAACATAACTGAGACCGAACTGAAACGGTTACTGACACGAGTACTAAAAATAGATGGAGACACTAGACAGATACAAAAACTGATACACAAATCGATCTGAACTGTAACGGAAACTGATATGGAACAAAAGTCATTCAGATGCATAACCGATATCGAACTCGACACAAAACCAATGTAGAGAACTGATACATGGTTGACCATGATGATTAAAACCATTTTTTTAATAAACGAACTCATTTTAGAACATCCTTTAATAATGCTAATGTTTTTTTTTTACGAGGGGCAAAACTATATTCTTTTATCGAAGGTTTGAATCTTATCAAAATATAATAATTTATCGTACTTCATTGTAAATCATAATTAGACAAAATAACTAATTTTATAACACTGAAAGTTAAATTTAAGAAATAGAATGAATCAAATAACTTGGTTTTCAAAACGTAATACTGATGATAATTTTGTAAACCGACATGGGAAGCCGATACCGAAACAAAACCAAATACGTAAGCCTAAACATTTTAAAGACCATTTATAATATCATAATCTTTGAAAGGAAAGATTGTTGAAACTATCATCTTTAAATAAACATTTAGATTCAAATTCATATCTATTAATCAATATTCATAAGTTATTATTTAGTCAAAATAATTATTTTTAAAACTTTAAAGATTTATATGTAGTAAACAAAATACTTTAGATCATCTAAGTTTATATGTAAAATAATAAAATCCTTACGAATTTCTTAAACCAATCGGAAAATCGACACGAAACAAAGACAAATCCCACGACAAACATCGGATAGACACCGAATCAAATACTGAACACAGATACTAACGGAGACAGAGTAAATGTATACACGAAATCTACATCCAAATCGAGACTGATACTGAGACAGAACTAATACAAAGTGGTACAGATGTTGAGTCAAAACAGACATAACAAATACATAACATAGTCGGATACTGAACATAGTCAGATGCATAATTAACCAGATACATGATTGGAAACATAACCAGATGCGTACAAACATATCAGACATATCAGAGCAGACGCTAAACATAATCAGAAGCATAACCCGATAAACGATCGGGAACATATCCAGATGCGTACAAAACATATCAGAACTGATACAGAACTTATACACAGACAGAAACATATACTAACTTACACGACAGATGTATATATCAACAAAATAAATCGTGTAACAGAGAAGCACCCAAAGCCAGAAACAGAAACAGACTGGTACACAGCTAGCTATTCCATGCACCTATGAGATGGTGAGTGTGGCGTGCACCCGTTATTCCATCTCCAGACAAACAAACTCAAACTCAGAGCTAAGATCGATCTATACGCCTCTAGTGGCCAAGGTGCTACACAAGCACGAGCTAAAGACGCCGTGAACTTTGATTACGCACTGTCACGATAAGTGCCATGTCGTTGACGCCCAAACGACAAGCCAGACATGCTTGGGTGACAGAGTACAAATACTAAGGCCTTATAAAAAATTTTACAGGCAACTGAAAGTTATACTAACTGGAACATGCGACCATGAGTACAAGTCTGAGGTATGGCATGCTACAACTCACTAATAAGCAAACAAACATATACAAATACAAACCGACTCGTATAAGGTATCACATATCAAAAGAATATAGGTATCAAATCATAAAAATAACACTTTAAGACAGAGACAAAAATCCGTACTACAAAGTAACAGACAGAGAAAAAAAATACTATGATAGCAAGACCAAAGAATCCGTACCGACGAGTAACGAAAAATAAAAATATACTACGATGAAAGAAAAACAGAATCCGTACTAACGAGTAACAAAAAAAATAAAATTATACTACGATGTAAAAGAAACGGAATCCGTACCTTCATTAGCAAGCAAAGCAAAAATCCATAAATCTAGTCGTCCTCAAAATTATGCAAACCTAGATCCCATATTTTCAAGATTAGTTTTATCACGCTTCTATTTAAATTAAAGGGTCTTTCATTGAATTTCCCGACGACCGTAAACTAGACTCGTCCAATAATAAAATACGCTTTCGATTCAACTTTCACATTACTTAATTTAATTGTCTCGTCTATACAATATAGTTTATTACACTTATAATAAGAAATATATACACACGTATAATATATATTATACACACATTTTGACACACATATACTTATATACCGTACACCCAAGATAACAACGACAACTTTCAAATCAAACAAAAACACACCATGTGCACATGTAAAAGAAAAATAATAATAATAATAATAATAATAATAATAATAATAATAATAATGATGATAATGATAATAATAATAATAACAATAATAATGAAAATAATAATAAATAATAATATTAAGCAAGCACACAAACACACAAAAACATGTACTGACTACACACTTACACAAACCAAACCAATGCACACGCATCACAGGTCCACATAACAGAACATGACATATAGATTAAACAAAACTCATGCATGAAACAATAGTTAACTCAACTCACAAGCACACCTATATCATACATAATATACATACACACGTTAAATATATGTTGTAACGGAACCCATACATCGTGTCGTCGGGAATCGAAAGACAACCCCATCCCATGTTAAATCGCCGGGACATAAAACGCATTAACAACTCACCTATATCTTCTAATCCGAAACAAACCGAGCCAAAACGAGAGGCTCGCTGGTTCCTTCCTTGCACAGCGGCAACGATTCTGACAGGTAGTGACGGTTGTTCGTTGGTGACGTCGGTAAGCAGCGACGGGTATAAATGACAGTGGCTAGTGCGGCGGCAAGCTCCGATGAAAACGAAAAGTGGAATTTGATTTAGAAGGCGACTGAAGTTTGGGGTTGCGAGATTTCTAAAGATCAAGGCTAATGCCAAAAGTATCAGGCGGTTTCGTAATCCCGGCAATGGCGGAAAGGACGATTGGGGTGCCGTTGCGGTTGCAGCAACCTGGACAACAATTGTGTTTTTTTAGAGTTAGGTTTTGGTTCTTTTCTTTGTACGTAGGCGATATTGAGAGACACAACCGTTAATAATATCAATTTGCTGATTTGTTTCTAATTGTTTATTTACCATTTATCGTAATTAGTTTCCATCTCAAATCTCAAAATGCAAGCTGTCAATATATATATATATATATATATATATATATATATATATATATATTATTTTGCTAATCATACATACGTATAAATCTTGAATTAAAAAGGAAATTACAATTGTGATGTTGTGTTTATTTTCATTATAAATCTCTACGTAAGGTTGACTTCATGCCATTAGTGTATATTATAATGAAAAAAACTTTATCAGATATCACATAATATAAAAATAAATGTAAAATCTAATTTTGTTATCTAGATATTTTAGTTTTTGTGCTGGTAATACATATATTTAAATTTAGTTATCTATGTCAAAATATAAAATTGTGAAGTAAAGCTATCAATTGTTAAGATAATCCGTTACTCGATTTATGATGTATTAAATTAAATTCATTTAAAACATACATAACTAAATCATATGTACTATTTTAAGATTTTTAAAATTTCGGGTATTACAGCATTAGACCTTCAAATATATCAAAGTGAAAACATTTATAGTTTTAGCAGAGAGTATATTCATAGGCTAGATTTTTTTCACAAGGTATTTCAAATGGTGTTTGCGTGAAATGGTGCTCTAGGTGGTCTTATTTTGTGACATGTCAGGTATGTAGCATCATATGCAATATCTTAGAATGTTTTGTTATGATGAACTTGAAAAATAGTGTCAGGTATGTAGCATCATATGCAATATCTTTGAATGTTTTGTTATGATGAACTTGAAAAATAGTATTTGGTTAATATTTTTGAGATACCAGATGCCAAGGGTGGATGGTTGTGAAGCAACTAAAGCAATTCCAAGGGCAGAAATGGGAAGCGTGCTAACATGGTTATGTTGTGGCTACCGTCACTGGGGCGTCCGATGGTGGTCTGAAGGCTGGGTTTTTGTAATTATGGGAGGCTTTGTAAAACAGTAAATAATACGAGTCGAGTAACAATTAATGTTTGATTTAACTTTACAACTCACTTTTGGTGTCATTTAGATCCGGCTTTTTTTCCGGTGCGATGAGATAACTACGAGTCGGAAGGTTGGAGAAGAAGACAAGGACGGATGCTCGCATATAAGAACCCCACCGCATTGCGGCGGGTACTAATTCCTAGTTATATTTATTTATTAACTTTTAATAAGATGGACTATAAATATTAGCTTTATTTTTAAAATAATATATATTTTTTTATATATATAATAATAGTTTATTATTATATTTAATTTTAATGATATATTTTTATTTTTTTTCTTTTTTAAAACCATATATTTCCTTTATCGGTTTTTTTTAATAATTAATATTTCTTTTTTTAGAACATATATTAATTTATTAAATAATTTGATAGTTCTTTAATAATGTTTATAACTTTTTCTAAAAACTTTTTTCTTTTTTCTTAATTTACGTTTATAATTTGATTTTTTCCCTCGACATTCCGTTATAAGTTTTGTTAAACATAAAGTTGTACTCAAAATAAAGTATTTATTTGGTATGATAAAACGGTACAATGATAAATTAAACCGTTCTATGTTGGTTCAGTTCTGTTTATACATGAGGGAAAACATTAAAACATACCTGTTACAGCAGACAGTGCAGTGGAGAATCCAGTCAGAGATGATCCCATCGTGTTCGACATATGTGTCAGTGTGATCTGGTTCCTCCTTAGGGTGCTGACTGATGATGGTGACTAAGAAAACCGACAAGGGAATCGGTTATGGGAGATGAGGTCGATGATGATGATGTTATGATTAGGTTGTCTGATTGAGTGTGTAACCTAATGACCTCTACATAATTCTCCTTATATAAGCACTCAAGAGGAAACCTAATTAGTTAATAAGGGCAATATGGTCCATCAACAATTACCAACTAATTAATTAATAGGTTATTATATATTTTGATCTATATTATGTAAATGATTATAATGGCTATAGATTAAATATTAAACATAATATATTTAATCTTACATTCTCCCACTTAGCCGAGTAATCATTTACTATGAGTATTAGATAAGCCTGATCAGGAGTTAACACTCATTTTAGCCTTAAACAAGTACTATAGCAGAGAAATACAGCCGTTGAATCATTATGCGACTCAGGACCCGTTAATCATACTATAGCCTTAATTTAAAACCTAATCGTTATGATCAAAATACGCATAAGCCCTTTGTTTGATTTGTAACTTTCTTTGTCTATATGTCATTATACCGGTTGAACATATTCTAAGAGACATACAAAATCAAACTGAGGAAATTTCATTAATCATAAAACATAAGCTAGTACAATATGCTTAAATAAGGTCTTTACTAAATCCCATATTCCGAACATGTTCTTCGTAAACCTTAGGAGGGAGACCTTTAGTCATCGGATCCGCAAGCATATCTTTAGTACTAATATACTCGATACAAAGATTATTTTCCTCAACTCGTTCACGTACGAACAGATATTTTGTATCGAGATATAAACCAGCTCCAGTCGAACTGTTACTGTTCGAGAAACTAACGGCAGCTGAATTATCACAGTAAAGCTTCAATGGTCTAGAAATGGAATTAATGATTTTGAGTCCAGTGATCAGATTTCTAAGCAACATTCCATGACAGGTTGCGTTATAAACAGCAATGTACTCTGCCATCATTGTGGAAGTTGTGGTCAACTGTTGTTTATGACTCTTCCATGGGATAGGGCCGCCTGCTAACATAAAGATATAGCCCGAAGTGGATTTCTTGTCATCTTTGCACTTGGCAAAGTCAGAATCAGAATAGCCCACCACTTCTAAATGATCACTTCTTCTATAAGTCAGTTTATAGTCTTTCGTTCCTTGCAGATATCGAAGTACCTTCTAGCTGCTTTCCAGTGATCTAGGCCAGGATTAGTCTGATAACGGCTTTGCATTCCAACAATATAAGCGATATCTGGGCGAGTACAGACTTGAGCATACATCAAGCTCCCGACTACTGACGCATAAGGTATTTGGCTCATTTGCTCCTTCTCAACCTCTGTTGTCGGACACTGGAATGAACCGAAAACATCTCCCTTAACTACCGGAGCGACGGAGGGTTTGCACTGTTGCATGTTGTAACGTGTAAGGACACGATCTATGTAAGCCCTTTGGGACAATCCTAAGATCCCTTTGTGTCTATCTCGGTGGATTTCGATGCCAATGACGTAAGAAGCATCCCCGAGATCCTTCATGTCGAAGTTATGCGAGAGTAACCGCTTCGACTCATGCAACATGTCTAAACTATTACTTGCCAATAGAATATCATCTACATAAAGGACAAGTATAGTAAAGTTGCTCCCACTCATCTTGAGGTAGGTGCATTGATCCACTTGATTCTTCATAAAACCTTGCTTCTTCATGACTTCATCAAACTTGAGGTACCACTGACGTGATGCTTGTTTTAACCCGTAAATGGATTTCTTCAACTTACAGACTAGATGCTCCTGACCTTCAGGTTTAAAGCCTTCAGGTTGTTTCATGTAAACATCTTCATCTAAGTCTCCGTTAAGGAAAGCAGTTTTAACGTCCATCTGATGTAACTCTAAATCAAAATGAGCTACTAGGGCCATGACGATCCTTAATGAATCTTTACGAGAGACGGGTGAAAACGTCTCTTGATAGTCAATTCCCTCTTTCTGAGTGTAGCCCTTTGCAACCAATCTCGCTTTGTAGCGTTCAACGTTCCCATTCGGATCCAGTTTTGTTTTGAACACCCGTTTACATCCTACTGGTTTGACATCGTTGGGTAATTCTACGAAATCCCAAACTTCATTTTTCTTCATGGATTCAAGCTCTTCTATCATTGCTTTATTCCATTCAGAAGACTGATCACTGCTAATGGCTTCATTGTAAGAGATAGGATCATTAAGCTTTCCGGGATCCATTTCAGTCAGGTAGGTAACATAATCATCCCAATTAGTAGGCCTTCTTTGCTAGATAACCTCCGGAGTGGATTATCGGGTTCAGCGTTGTCTTTGTTATAAGCGTTTGATGTGCCTTCGTCATGAGGTATAATGGATTCTGAGTGTAGAGGTGAATTTGTAGTTGGTGCAGTAGCTTCAGGTACAGTAGTTGCATTGGGTACAAGAGGAGTAATCGGAGTAATGGTAAGCGACGAGTCTCTCCCCCCCGGCATCTTGTACTTCTTGCAATTCTTCGTAAGGGTTGGTACTGCTCCCACTGACCTTGAAATCCTCCAGGAACGCGGCACGCTTGGTTTCAACAATACGGGTGACATGGGAAGGACAATAGAAACGATAACCCTTAGAGTTATCAGGATACCCGATAAAGAAATAGGTAACTGTTTTAGGGTCAAGTTTCCTTAGGAAAGGATTGTAAAGTTTTGCTTCAGCAATGCAGCCCCATACTTTCATATATTTAAGACTCGGTTTCCTTCCTGTCCAAAGTTCATAAGGAGTTTTAGGGACAGACTTAGAAGGAACTCTATTGAGTATATGAACAGCTGCTTTTAACGCTTCAGTCCAGAGGAATAATGGTAAATTAGTGTTGGCTATACTGCGCACCATGTTCAAAAGGGTACGGTTCCTTCTTTCAGCAACACCGTTCTGCTGAGGTGTACCAGGCATGGTGTATTGGTTCACAATCCCCTGGCCCTTACAAAACTCATAAAATGGACCAGGAGCTTGACCCACATCAGTATGTCTTCCATAATATTCACTGCCTCTATCTGATCTCACAACTTTAATCTGACGATCTAATTGCTTTTCAACTTCAGCCTTATAATCTTTAAAAGTTGTTAGAGATTCAGATTTCTCCGTAATAAGATACAAGTACATGTAATGAGAATAATTATCAATGAAAGTGATAGATGAAGTATGTCCTGTTATGCCAGCGATTTGGTAGGGACCACTAATGTCAGTGTGAATGAGTTCTAATAAATTAGAGCTCCTAGTGGTACCTTTCTTATTCGCTAATGTCATTTTACCTTTAAGACATTTGACACATGTTCCAAAATCAGAGAAATCAATAAGACTTCATCCTTTACAAGACGATTTAATCATTCTTTTGAGATGTGGCCTAAACGCTGATGCCACAACATGGATGAAGTCTCTAAGTCTCGTTTCTCTTTCATCTTTGTGAGTGATTCATTAATGTTATATGACAACAAAGATTTGGAAAAGCCATCATCTAGTTCTAATCTATAGAGACCACCATCCAGAATACCAGTACCATAAAGAACATAATCATAGAGGATAGAGAGTTTGCGATGACCATGGGAAACAATAAAACCGTCCATGTCTAACTTTGGTCCTGATACAAGGTTCTGAGTTACCTCAGAAACATATAAGGTATCATAAAGTTTAATACATAAACCAGTTTTCATAACTAATTATAATGTTCCAATGGCCTTCACTTCTAATTCTCGATCATCCCCAGCCTTAAGCGTTCTTTGGTTTCTTTCCAGCTTCCGGATTGAAAGGAATCCTTGAGTTGAATTGGTAACATGAACCATAGAACCAGAATCAAACCACCAAGAATTAGAAGGAACACTTAAATTATAGGACTCAAGTATCATAAAATAATCGTTACCTTTCTTAGCCAGCCACTCCTTAAAGTCAGGGCATTCCTTCTGCATATGTCCTGCTTTTTTACAGAACTTGCAGCGGATTCTGCCTAAGGAGTTCTTAGAGCTGGAAGGTGCCCTTGTATTAGGATTGGGCCTTTGAACTTGTTAAGATCCGAGGCTCTCATGATTGTGCTTGTTTGTGATGTTTGAACAAATCAAATAAATATGAGCAGTTTTAAGTGCAGCGGAAATGGATAACAAACTTTGTAAACACAATCAAAGGAGAATATAGTTTGATAAACAATTGCTTTTTCATGGAGTCGAAAGGTTACATTAAAAGCAAAAGGTTACAATGCAAGCTTACAGACTAAACTCCCCCTCAGCCTGATACTCCAGGGTTGGTTGCACAAGATGAAAGGATTGAATTGAGGAGAAGAACTCACTCAAAACAAATCAAATATAACAGTATAGAGTACTGTCATATTTATAGGCTAACCAAACTACTGATGTACCTCAGCTGACGTCACCATGATAGTGACATCTAACAGCTTAACAACCTATAAACACTGATCTATACAAAACTACTGATGTCTAACAACTGATTGATAATACAATACAATACAAAACAAGTCTAACACTGTTCACGTTCCACTGTTGTAGCCTAAGCACTGATTACTTGAACATCAGTACTTTCTTCAAAAGGTGATCAGTCTTTGAATGAGCTGTGCTTGGATCTTCAATAGTACTTAAGAGACAGCAGTAGATAGAGCTCAGCGTTTGCCTTGTAGCAGTCTTTGGTTGTTTCATCAGTGTTTGGTTCATCAGTTGTTCTTCTGAGCAGTGTTTAGAGTGTATCAGCAGATAGGTAACCACTGTCAAGGGGAGAGCTTAGTGTAAACATCTGCTTATTGTGAATCCACTGTTGTGATCAGGGTTTGGCTTTACATTATCTGTTCCTCTGGTAGGGTTCAATCCCAAAAATCTCCCCCTGGAACAGATAATGCCAAAACCTGTCATTATTCTGGATTTTTATTCTTCATCAGAAGTTCCTTTGCTTTTCTTTTAAATTCTTCTTCAAACTCTTTGGAACTTAAATTAGCCTCATCCCTGCACAGTGTAAGCTCAAGGAGATCTTGTAGATCTTCAACACTTAGTCCTAGTGCTTGATTCCTTGATATATGCCTCACTTCTCCATTGGTTCTGATCAGAGTTAATACATGGGTCTTTTGATCAGAGAGCCACTTTAGTATTTTTAAACCAAATGGGTTTCTTGGGAGAGGTTTATTGACTGATGAACTTAAAGTGTTTGGCCTAGAGAAGAAGTGTGAAGCAGTATCATGAGCTTCAGACACTCGTGTGAATGCTTTTTCAATAATCTCATTAGCTGCAGCTATGTCTGCTTCAACTTCAGACAGCTCACTGTTTGTGACATCTGCTGATGACTTTTGGCTTACTACTTTGACCCTTTTGGCAAGGTCTTGTAGTTTTGCTAATCTTTCTTTATCTGAAGCTATTTTCTTGATAACTTCTTCAATCTGATCAGCTTCTTTATTCTTTTCTTCTCCAGCAGACAACATTTCCTTCCTTTCTTTTCTCAATTTTGTGACAAAGGCTTCTGCTGTACTGATCTGTGTTTCAAAGGTCTTGACTTGCTCCTGTAGCTTTTTGTAGTTAGACTTTTTAGGAATGTCAGAGACTTTCAACCTCTGCTTCTCAAGCCTTTCATAAGCTTCATCAGTTTGCTGCTTTGACCATTTTACTATGGCATCCGCAGTATCCACCTTTCCATCCACCAACTCCTGCTTCTTTCTTTTATGCTCGGAAATAAGATCAGCTATGAATTTGTTGTATTTGTTCCAATTTGGAGCTGTCTTTTTCTTCCGTGGATCAAGTTTAATCTTTTCAATTCTGTTAGCCTCATGCTTTAGTGCAACGATTGGCCAGTCTTTGAATTCTGTTTGTTCAGCAGGATAGAACTTTTCTTTCATTATGTATGCAAGATATTCTTTTCTCAATTCATTTCGTTGTTCTTCAGGGAATAAACTTGACATTTCTTTGTTCAGATTACTTGCATATTCTTCTATTTGTTTGACTTTGTTGAGCAGGAATTCCCTTCTTTCCAAAATGGCTTCATCACCTTGATCCTTGCATTCAACTTTGGCTCTTATTCTTGCTTGTCTTGCTTTTATTTCTAGATATTCATCCATGTTTTCTGGAATTATGAAACCTATGAGAGAAGGAAATTTCCTTTTTGTAGGATCATCTTCAGTGTAAAACTGTTTCATCTGATTTTTCACAGCTTCTAATTCCAATGGAGATTTAGCAGCAACAGGATCATACTTTCCATCAGTAGCCTGTGTTGTTTCTCTTTTTCTTTTGTGAGGCTTTGGAGGTTGTGGTGTCGGAATGATGAGATCGGTGGTGGATGTTTGACTAACAGTGGTTGAAACAACTGGTGGTTCAACTGCTGTTGTCATTACAACTGCTGATATGTCAGCAGATGTCTTCTGCTTTTGAGCAGGGGATGGAAGATGTGACTCATCATCAGGAATGAAAACCCTTCTCCTTTTTGATGTAGAAAAGGCTGATGATGTTTTGGGTGGATCAGTGGTTTGAGATTGGATAGCAGTGGTTTGTGATTGTGATTGACTGATAGTGGTTGAAACAACTGGTGTTTCAATCACTGTTGACATTACATCAGATGTTGTAACATCTGCTGTCTTCTGCTTTATGGCAGGAGGCAGTGGTGGTGATATGATTGTAGATGATGATAGTGGTGGAACAGTGGTTGTGATGGTGTGTGATAGAGTGGTGTGTGTTGGAGGTGTGTGTGTTGATGACATGGCAGCTGTTTGGCTACTGACAGCAGTTTTTGTAACTACTGATGTATCAGCTGTTTGAATTGAAGTTTTGGATTTCGTGGTTTGAGGTGATTTAGATGACTGTTTTTCTTCTTCTGGTTCAATATACAGCCCATCTTCTATTCCTTTCTTTCTCAACTTGATTTTCTCCCCCTTTTTGGCATTATCTGCAAGGGGTGTATCCATGAAGAGGATGGAAGATGGAACTTTTCCACTATGGGCAGTCTTTTGTATGCTAGCCTTTATAGCCTTGATATCTGCTTGAGTGTCTTTAAACCTTGATTCTACCATGTTGGTCAGCATTTGTACTTGAATAGCATGCTTTTGATCAGCCATATGTTGTTGTTTTTCAAGCATGGGTTGAAAAATATTCCAAAGCTCATTTGCAGCAAATGCATGTTGTGCAGGTGCTTGAGCAGGAACAGCAGTAGCTTGTGCTTTTTGAGCTTTTAAAATCTCTTGCACCATAATTTTAATTTCAGCAACTGAATCTTCAAGTTTTTCAACTCTTTCCGTCAATTCCTGATATTTTGAATCATCACCTACATTAGTAGGATCATCTGAATCCCCACCAGTAGTGGTTGTATCAATGTGTGACTTAGGAACTGAGTCCCAAAAATCATCCATTGATGCCCCTTGTTCTTGGTACTGGGGACTTCTTTCTTCAGCACTCGATAAACCTTTGATGGTACCGGTGGTTAAAATCAACTCACTGGTGGTTACCGATGTTGCCATGGAAGAAATTGCCTTCAAGGGAGTCTTATTAATGAAACAACTGTCCAACTGAAGATCTGTTGATCCATCAGTTGTAGTTGCTGCTACACTTGAACTACCACCGAGAGTTACTTGTACTCAGGGGGTGTAACCTCCTCAGTTGTTGCTGGGATAGCAGATGTATAAGCATCAGACCCAGTCACTTGTGGAGGTATACTCTCAGTAATGGGTGATAGAGAGGAACTGGTTTGTGTCTGTGCAATATCAACTGCATGCAACAGGGGTATTATTGATTGTGGCATTATGATTCGTGAGGGTATGGGTGTTGAAAGAGACATGTCCTTGGGATCAGGACTGTGGAAGATAGATCCGAGTGGATCCAAAGCTTCATAATTTGGTGTCCCTGTGATTACAACCTGATCCTTTTGTGAGGATGCAGGAGGAGTTTTAGGCATAGGTTGAGATCTTTCTTCCAACTGCTGTGAGGAAGTAGCAGCAGTGGTTTGTGGTGACATTTGTTTTATCACTGACAGTTGCTCTGGGATCTCATCTTCCAGAGTTGCCTTTGTTTTGGGTTTGGTGGGTTTTCTGGATGTTTTTCTTTTGGTCTTTTTGGTAATGTCAGGTGTGGGTTTCAGAGCAGTGGTTGTGCTGCTCTGATCACCTGGAGCAGTGGGCTCAGCAGAAGTTGCCTGAGGATCAGTGGCAGTTTCTAAAGTCTGCTCAGGCACCTTTGTTTTTAATTTTATTGGTGCCATCATTCTTGAAAATGTTTCAATTGTTAAACTTTTTATTTGAAAATGGACACCTTGTTTGGGCAAATTTTCATCCTCTTTTTCAGATTTTTATTTAAAGTAATAGCTCAGAAATCTTGGAAAAAGAATAAATGATTTGCTGTCAACATTCTTTACCATGTCATTGAAGATCTCCTGGGAATAGTTGTAATCTTTATTGTTTAGAATAGCATATCCCAGGCATTGAATCTTCAATGGTATTTCATTAAACGCTGTTGTTTTATTAGAAACACAACTTAAAAGTGTGTGGAATAAAAATCTGGGTGCAGATGGAAAATAACCTTTTTGTAAGGTATCTACCTTTGATTGTTCTGCATACCCTCTTTTCAGAAAATCAGCTTTTAACTCGTTTTTATCAAAAGAAGTTTTACCTTTCAGATCATTGAGTTTGAAGACCTCTGAGATTGATTGTGGGGTGATTTGAAATGCTTTACCCTGTATCGAGGAGTTAATGGCTACTACTTTTCCGTCTTGTTTTTCAAGATTTGCATTATTCCAAAACTCTCTCTGGGTTTGGAAGAAAATGGGAGCATCTACTGTCAACAAAGTTTTGTACTTTGATGCAGATAATGTATCAATGATGGAGTCGAAGGTGTGGTTATCGGTAGGTTTTGTGAGGAGACCTACGTAGTTATGAGGTGATTTATATGGGATTTCAATGGTGTCTTCGGTCGTTTGAGCGACCTCTTTTGAAGATGATGGTGATTTTGGTTTAGATTTTGATTTTGATTTTGACTTCGTCATTTTGATGAAGAAGAATCGGAGAATGTTTTGAGAAGAAAGGTTGGAAACTGCTTTGAGAAGAGAACTTTGGAATTCAATTCGACAGTGTAAAACCCTGTTTTGGGGGTTTAGGGCAGGGTTTTATTTAGGGAAAAGGTGATCGCTGATGTGGCAGCAGTTATTTTGATCTGAAGGCTAAAAACTGACCACGTGTCAAACTCAGATGAAATGGATGAAGGGTGGAGAACAGTTGTTTTAAGAGCCACTGATGAATCAAGCATCAGTGGTTACAACGGTAATAATGTGACAACAGTGGAAGATTTTTACTATCAGTGGATAGTATATCAGTGGATAAGACACTGATTTTGAGCATCAGTGCTTGTCTTAGCAAAATGAGGAATCAGTGGATGACTTTCAGCAGTGGATAGTATTTAGTGATCAGATGTTTGAACAAAACAGTAATTAGGGTAAATGATACAGATTTGAAGAACAAATATTTTAGCAACTGTTTTGAGAATTTTCATTCAAGGTTTTTGCCACATGTCAATTTTGAAGAACAGTGGTTAAGTACCCCAGATGATGAAAACTTTTTACTAAGGCATCTCATTATCGTTTAATATTCAAATTAAAACATAAATACCTCATTAGTTTAAGCACAGTTTAGCAATAAACCTTTGATGTCTAAAACAACCCTGAAAATGACATGACCTTGACATATGAACCTTTTCCTCTTGACCCATTTATGAGGACAATAATACCAACAAAAATAAGGTATTATATCCTGACAGGTAACAGAAACTATTGCCAACAAAAACAAGCAAAAGTTCAAAATACATTATTCAAAAAAATTGAACAATATATCCTGGTTATTTGAGAAAATCCTTTGAAGAAAAAAAATGATTAAAGGATTTTTGAAAACGGCACTAAAAAGGATCTGGTAAATTTTTAATACGATACGTAATCATATCATTCTTAAGTTTAACAAAATGGTCAGTGGTTTGGCAGTAGTTGGTAGAACATTCTGAATACGTTCTGACCACTGTATGGTACCATTTTCTTTGTCAGTTGATTGCAAACATGAGGACACATGGATGGAAAATTTGTCTAGTCCTCTTTGGAGTTCATTTACCGGAATCAAAAACCTTTTCCTGAGCAAATGGATGCACACAGTTGCTTAATGATTATTATTACTCTAAATTATGACTCATAACTGTTTTATGTTTATACTCTTTTCTTTTGACTTGAAAAGTTTTGAGATAAACACACTTCTGAGTTTTTGTGAATTTTCTTCTTCCCTTTTTACCCTTCCCAATCATAAGTATTGAAATACTTACTGAGGGGTATTTATTGAAGGAATACTTGTTCCAAAATCATTTTGCAGTAATGTTTTGAGAGATTTGGTCATTTCTGCACATGCTTATGCCAACCTTCTCATTACCTATGATCTGGACATTTTTGACTCCTGATTTTCTTAATGTATTTTAACATAGTTGATTTTGTCCTTTTGAGGAACTCAACCTGTTTTCAACACATAAGATCTGAATGACTAAAGTTTTAATTTCCCTCTTTTATGTTATCAAAAACACTAATGTTTTAAGAACATAGGTTTTTGTTAATCCGAGGTTCATACTTTAGCATTTAGTGAAAACATCACAAATATCAAAACTACAATTGAAATCAATTTTGAAAGTATCAAACGATCCCATAATTTATCAGATATTTTTCAGATCTGAAAACTATGAGTGACTTGTGCATGATATCACTTGTTGCGTGAAATTTGTGTGTCATATGACATCTTGGTTGATTTACTGAGTTTCTGAATAACCATTTTGATCATGATTCACTCGTTACTCTGTTTTTCAACTGAATACAACCATCCTTAGTATCAATGAATTTTGAGCCAAACTGTTATGTCAAATTGATTGTTAGATCGAATTTGACTGTCCAGGCTCTGATACCAATTGTTAAGATCCGAGACTCTCATGATTGTGCTTGTTTGTGATGTTTGAACAAATCAAATAAATATGAGCAGTTTTAAGTGCAGCGGAAATGGATAACAAACTTTGCAAACACAATCAAAGGAGAATATAGTTTGATAAACAATTGCTTTTTCATGGAGTCGAAAGGTTACATTAAAAGCAAAAGGTTACAATGCAAGCTTACAGACTAAACTCCCCCTCAGCCTGATACTCCAGGGTTGGTTGCACAAGATGAAAGGATTGAATTGAGGAGAAGTACACACTCAAAACAAATCAAATATAACAGGATAGAGTACTGTCATATTTATAGGCTAACCAAACTACTGATGTACCTCAGCTGACGTCACCATGATAGTGACATCTAACAGCTTAACAACCTATAAACACTGATCTATACAAAACTACTGATGTCTAACAACTGATTGATAATACAATACAAAACAAGTCTAACACTGTTCACGTTCCACTGTTGTAGCCTAAGCACTGATTACTTGAACATCAATGCTTTCTTCAAAAGGTGATCAGTCTTTGAATGAGCAGTGCTTGGATCTTCAGCAGTACTTAAGAGACAGCAGTAGATAGAGCTCAGCGTTTGCCTTGTAGCAATCTTTGGTTGTTTCATCAGTGTTTGGTTCATCAGTTGTTCTTCTGAGCAGTGTTTAGAGTGTATCAGCAGATAGGTAACCACTGTTAAGGGGAGAGCTTAGTGTAAACATCTGCTTATTGTGAATCCACTGTTGTGATCAGGTTTTGGCTTTACATTATCTGTTCCTCTGGTAGGGTTCAATCCCAACAGAACTTTAGAAGCATCCTTCCTCTGATGATTATTCTTCCTTTTCTTAGTGTTGGAGGTGGTGAAGTTAGCGACATCAGTAGTGCGATCCATCCTCATACGCTCTTCCTCCTGTACGCACATAGCGACCAACTCACTCATCGTCCATTTGTCCTTCTGAGTGTTGTAATTGATCTTGAATGCTTCAAAGGACGAAGGAAGCGAAGTGATGATAAAATGAACAAGGAAACCATCACTGATCTCCATTTCTAGCCCCTTCAGCTTATTGGCCATGTCATTCATCATCATGATGTGCTCGCGAATGCCGCTCCTCCCATCATACTTAGTTGTCACCAGCTTGAGGATAAGGGTACTAGCGTGTGCTTTAGACGTCCCCTTGAACTGCGCCTCCATAGAAGCCAAATAGGTTTTAGCATCTTCAGAATCAGAAATGGCTCCCCTGATAGAATTACTGATGGACTGCTTCATGAACATGAGAGACATGCGGTTACACCTAGTCCATTTTTCATGAACTATCTGCTCAGCAGCAGTACTCTGAGTGGTAAGGTCCGCTGGCTTATTCTCTCTTAGAGCATAATCAAAATCCAGCAGCCCAAGCGTAAGTATGAGAGCATCCTTCCATGCATCAAAGTTATCACCAGTCAAAGGCGGAATCTCCTGATTTGGTGCTGATAGCGGAAATAAGATGAGCAAGTTATGATACTAAGGAAGAAGTTCTAATGTGATCTAAGGGCATGTTAAACTAAGGCAGGCATAAATAATGACCATTTTACATTATGAAGCTGTTATATTGTCTATTACTAATATCAAAATAATAGACTTAGTTAAAATTCTACTTAAACGAAGACAAATCAGCTTTGGCCAGAAGTGTAATCATTTAAGCATATGTGCAAAGTGGTGTAACAAATCAGCTTTGGCCAGAAATTGAGACAATCACTTTAGTTATGCACTTGTTAAGTATGCTATCTATGAAAGAATTAAATCAGCTTTGGCCAGATATTAAGACATTCATGTTTATGATGCCCACTTAACATAGCTTTCGTAATACTTGAATGATAAGTAGATGTATCAAATCAGCTTTGGCTAGAAATGATACATCAGAAGCTCATTCAAGTTAAGCTATTTTGGTTTTGTAAAACATTATCTGATTCTAATTAATTTATTAAGTAATTACAAAACCAATTATTTAATAGTAAACCACCCGTTATTTACGGGGTTCGGGGCAGAGCCCCGAGCCAAATTTTAGTTCACATTAACTGCCAAACTTTATGAGCACACATGATTTCGGATGAATCATGTCTTGGATTCATCCGAAATGACTAATTTCGAATGATTTCGGATGTATCCAAGATGCGTAAGTCGAGTCATTTCGGATGATTGCGGATGATTTCGGATGGTGATGCTTAGTCCGAGATTCATTTGAAATTGTCAGCTCTTGATGATCCGTGATGCATTTCGGATGATTTCGGATGGTAATGCTTAGTCCGAGATTCATCTGAAATGGTCAGTTCTTTGATCATCCTTAATGCTTAGTCCATGATGCTTAGTCCGAAACGGTCAGTTGTTGATCCGTAATGGGTGAACAATGTTCATCCGGAATGATCAGACAGTTGCTGATCCGTAATGGGTGAACAATGTTCATCCGAAATGATCATCCGTAATGATCATCCGAAATGTGTTCTGCAAGCTGTTAAATGCGAAATCATAACTGAAAATTCGAAAAATTTGGGATTGTGATAGAGTTTCCTATTTTATCATTGATCTAATTTTATCAGTAAATTTCGAAAATCATAATCTGTTTATCCTATTAACAGATTTCGAAAACTTATTAGATAAAATTTGATCAAAATTAAGAAAACATTCCACAATTCAAATCATATTCCAAAACATAAAGGAAATTTCGAATTTTTAACTAAGAACATGATGAACCCTAAATAAAATTACTCAAACATTCATCCAAAATCTGGAATCATTATACACATTTAAACATATTTCTCAAACTGATGATTTCGGAACAGTTATAACTAATCAATATATGATCCGAGATGAATTGAACAGATCCGAGATGGCATCTCGGATGATAAAACCGAATTTTATTATGTTTTCAAAACCTGTTTTCCTGTTTTAATCCAGATTTACGGATACAAAACAGAACTGACTAATCAACATATGCTCTGATACCGCATGTTGGTTCAGTTCTGTTTATACATGAGGGAAAACATTAAAACATACCTGTTACAGCAGATAGTGCAGTGGAGAATCCAGTCAGAGATGATCCCATCGTGTTCGACATATGTGTTAGTGTGATCTGGTTCCTCCTTAGGGTGCTGACTGATGATGGTGACTAAGAAAACCGACAAGGGAATCGGTTATGGGAGATGAGGTCGATGATGATGATGATGATGATGTTATGATTAGGTTGTCTGATTGAGTGTGTAACCTAATGACCTCTACATAATTCTCCTTATATAAGCACCCAGGAGGAAACCTAATTAGTTAATAAGGGTAATATGGTCCATCAACAATTACCAACTAATTAATTAATAGGTTATTATATATTTTGATCTATATTATGTAAATGATTATAATGGCTATAGATTAAATATTAAACATAATATATTTAATCTTACATTCTAATGGTTTGACTTTCTAAACAATTTGCTTTATTTTCAAATCACATTTGTTTTACATTATCATTTGCTCGGTTTCGTCGTAACGCATGACGTAAAAAACTAGTATATGTTTTATGAACCATTTCATGAATAACGGATGTAACACTTTTTCGAAATGCATTTAACTTTCAGGACTACTTTTTTTTATTATTGGATATCGCACACATATACTTGTAAACTCATGAATACCATTCTTAAACTTATAACATCATCACAAATACCCATTGAGGCTGAAACTTGTCATATACCAAAACAGAATCAGGTGGAACATGGTCGATAACCCTGAATCGATATGAGATGGTTATGGACATCATACAAACCACCCACCCACCATAAACATACTTAAAATCCTAGATCTTTCCATGCACTACGAGACATATAGCCAACACTCCTTAGAGTTTAAAACAAGTGGGTGTCACACCCCTATTTTCCACGTGTCACCGGTGGGCCCGGTGGGGAGTATCGTGACGTAGTTGATATCATCATAGTCAAACAACACAAATAATAAATGCACAGCGGAAGCAAAAGATAAAATATTACAACCCGATATAAAGTAATATCCAAGTATTACAAACGGAATGTAAAGGATCCACAGGCGGATCTTAAAACAGAAAGATAAACACCGTTCAACAGACTTTAGGCATCTAGAACTTGCAAGATTCCCTATTGACGCCCTGAGCTCCCAGCCAATTATGTACAGTACCTGTCACTTAACCTTTTTGGAAAATACGTCAGTTTACACTTGTAAATACAACTTAACTGACTCATTTTGAAAATAGTTTAGAAAAATTGATTTGAATGCTCAAGGCACAAATTCTTTTATAACTTGGGGCAATTATATAGAAATAATCTTGTATACAGATTTACATGTTCGTTATACATTTAGGGCCCGATGTAGAAACCGAGTCAAGATTAACAGACACGCCACAAGTATAGGCCCACAAGAGAGTGAGATACTGTTTCCCTTATGCAACTGTCAGGTGTATGCCTACACCCCGTGCATAAGACGTGGCCATTTTATAATACAATGATGCCAAGGATATCCGGGACATGGTCATTAACCCCTAAAGGCTTTTATTTCAAACAATACAGATTAAAGCGGGTTACCTCAATAATTTAATCAAAATACGACCAAACATTCAATACCCGACCAAGCGGTATTATTATAATACTGTATCCCAAGCCCGTATAGGGAAAATAAGTTAAGAGTATTTACCTGAGCTAAATATAAATTCAATCCCAGCCGTATATCAAATCAGCAAGCACAAGTACTTCTACTGGGGCTCCTAATCTGGAACGAAGGTTTTTAATAACCTATTAGATTCCTAACGGGTCTTGTTTAAGTATTAACTTAGACCGGTTAGTTTTAAGGAAAGGTTTACGGTTCAAACGCAAGATTATGCGAAGACCGGATTAGAATGTGGTTTAGTCCCAACAAGTTTGAATACTTGTTTAATATGGGTAAACTAAACACATTCTGGATTTTGAGATGAAAATGATAAGGTTTGACCCGTTTCGGCTAATTTATGCAAACTAGTTACATAAGCCGATCCGAACGCGAATAGGGCGTAACGGGTAACCACAAGAGTCATGAACAGGTTTCCTAAGTTAATATGCCTTAAATATGTTGTGATATCAGTATGATACCTTCCATTATGCCCAAAACGAGTTTAAGACCAATTTATGCCCTGAAGGGGTATTTTGGTCATTTTAAAGGTTATAAAAGAGATTAAATATTATTCTGAGTTACAGGTCTGATTTAATCAGTAAATATACTCAATTTAATAAGTTATAACAGTAGGGTATCATATATATGTGAAATTTATTCATTAAAACCATACTTTGCACCGTAGGGGCATTTTGGTAATTTCACATAGGCTTAAAAGGTCAAAACTGAAAACCTGAGTTTAGAACTTTTCCTTACTGTTAAAATATAAAAATTTACTGAATATATCACTAGGCATCAACCCTTATATGTTTAAAATAGTTTTGATATATACTATGCGTTAAAAACGCTTAAAAAGGCGATTTGGAGCCATTTCCGGGTTTTCAAAGGAAAGTTGATGTTTTTATTATTCCAGAAAGCTCCAAATATTTTATTTAACATATAAGATCAATAGAAAAAGGTTTGGGGTCAAAAGGATTTATAAAAACTCATTTTATAGCCCAAAAGGGCAAAACCCGCAATTACCGGATCATAGCTAGAACCCTATGTTATGCTCAGCCTAAAAATAAATACAAATCTTCAAAAATCCCAAAATATTATTTTATATCAGTAGGTAAAAAGTTTGGTTTCAAAAATTGGGTTTAGACAGGCTTTATGCTAATTTAGCCGTTAAATTATTAAAGAGCTTTCTAATTACGCTATTGAGCATAACTCCTAATCTAGACCTCAAACTGATGTTAAATTTTTGAGACAAGTTTACAATTCAGTAGTGAAGGTTTCTATCCTCTCACATTTTCAAAAATATCGTATTAAGGTCAAAAGGGCATAACGGTCAACATTTAGGCATTTAACGGAAACAAGCATGAACTAGGATTTCTACGGAACCAAGTTGTATAACCTTGGAGGGTTATACTAACTTATAATATGGTCCTAATGGAATCCTAAGGCATATCTAAACTAAGCTAAATCGGGTCAGAACTGAAACTCAAAGCAAAAGTCAACTTTTGCGACTTTCGGTTCCGAACCGAGCCTATACTAAGAATTGTCAGGTTGAATCATGCTTAGGCATGTTCAACTAATATTTACCAAGTTATTTAAGTGAGAAAACTGATTTTATGACTTTTATATAATAGCCATGTATTTTATTTAAAACTAACCCGTTTGACTTTTATTTGACCCGACAATTAAACTAAGTAAACGTGGTAATTAGGAGGTGCCCTTTTAAGGGTTAAACACCTACCTAATTACGGTCACGTAGCCATGTTCGATACGAACAATGGCTCAATCGTTTAAAAGTCAAAGCGTTTATCGAAAACGCTTGACTTTCGGTTAAAACGCTAAAAATTAAACTAAGTATGAAAGGACACTTACAAAGGGTCCAAGCAAGGAGGGAATTGATCTTGAATGTTCAGGTATGAAGCACAAAGGCCCCAACTTAGAACAAGTTATATCAAGGTGTGAATGAGAGCAAAAATCAAGTGGGTATTTATAGGTTTTTGAGAACCGTTAGGATCGTTCCTCGATAATTGAGCTTTAATCTAGACACTCCATGTGTTACCCATTGTTTTAAAATGCTATGGGTGTCCAAAACCAGCTCATGGTATTGCAATTGATGGGTTTTGGAAGCTTGGAGTGGCAATCAAGCAAAAAAATGCAATGCAGGCAGACCAAACCGTAAGCTCCATTCTGCAAACCGTAAGCCACGGTTGGGCCAGACTAGTCACACTCCCAAGTTTTCATTTGTTGCAACTTTGGCCCCTTTGACATCCAAACTTGCGTTTTTCACTTCTAACACCCGTTTAACCAAATTTTTAGACTCTATAAGGATGTTAAAGCATAGGGGACTTGAAATATGCTTGAAAATATGCCGGATGTCGGTCCGTTTGGTCGTACGATCACGTTGTTCGGTTAATTACGACGAAACACGGACGGACGCGAAAAACGAACCAAATTACGCGACGAATGGAATTTTATCAAGCCAAACACTAAAATAAAATATTTTAGTGCTTACATAAATTTTTGTGTGTCCGGGTGTATCCAGATTGTAAGATATGCGCGAAAATGCAAACTTGTGCACTTTTTGACACTTTTAGTCCCTACATGACTTAAAAGTTTATTTTTGCGCATCAAACACCTCTAAGCCTATATCTAAGCTATATAAAGGATAAATAGGGTATGTTTAACTTATGGTCATATTCCGGAAGGTCCGATTCTATATGAATCGACATACTTTTGCAGTTTGACGCAATTAGTCCCTTAATTGCGCAAAGTAGCGTGAAATGCCGTTTAATGATATCTAAGCCTTCCATGGCCCATATTAATCATTCCCAAGCATATACTTAAATATTACTATGCTCCTGTTTGCTTAAATGATCACCGAATGGCGTAGATTCAAAAATTGACGCTTTAGGCCCCTCTATTGCGCAAACTTGCGCATCTCATCATTTATTAGCATTGAAGCCTCATCTAATCCATATTAGGCATCCTTGAAAGTATTATTAAACATCACGATGCTTCGAGTTCGCTAAAAGGTCATTCAGAGGTATAATTAAACATATTGACACTTTTAGTCCCTCTAACTTGCAAAGTTGCGCGTAACTTTACTTATAGGCATAAAAACCTTAGACGGCCATCACTTGGCATTCCCGAGAGTATAATTAAATATTATGAAGCTCTCGGTTTGTTAAAAGGTCACTCAGAGGTAAGAATTAACATGTTGATGCTTTTAACCCTTCATTGCGCAAACTTTCAATTAATTCCACAAACGGCTACACTCGATCGCCAAGGGGCTCATTTGTGAATTTAAATATCGTGAGAGGTTATTTAGAAACTTATTTTAGGTATGCTAACATTTCCAGTCCTTTCAATATCAAAGTTTTCGATTTTTCGAAAAATTAGTCCCTAAATTCCAATGTTTGACTTTATTAGGGTTTATTACACGTGTCAATACTTCATTGGACGTGATTTTACGAGGTGTTACATCCTCACCCCCTTAAAAGAAATCTCGACCTCGATATTTGCTTAAGTAATGGAAGTACTCTCTGTCGGACAGTGGATTTAACTTCCACAACCTATTTGGACCTCTAGAGGCATCCTAAATGACCTTTATAATAGGTTCATGTTTTCTTCCTTAGATTCTAATCCTGACGATCCTTAATTGATACGGGTTTCTTATCATATCATAAATACGCATATCATAATGTGATAATGCTTCTCGACTTATTGGTGAAACACATCCTTAAATCATTAGTGTGGGTCACATTGCGAGTTCCACCACGTTCCATAAATAGGTTTTAGTTTATAAGCTATTGACCTTTGATGTATTTTATTTCCTCGAATGATCCCATATATAGCCAGAGCTTAACTAGCCTGTCGTATAAAAATTTCAGTACACCCTTCTTAGAGTGATACTTTCAATTGAACCCTATTCCTTATTAAGGACTTAAGAGGGTTGCGAATTTTATCAATCCTCGATTTTCCGCTGACTACTGGAAACTATCAGATGATTATGGATCTGTATGATCTTATTCGTTGTTTCTAAGGCAACTTTCAGATCCTGATAATTGAACTTACCAGTTTTCTGTCTAACGATAATTGTTTAACATTCTATCTGTACAATGTCTCCAAAGAAGCAGCTTTGATACTTATATATCAATTATTATAGAAAATCTTATCTTAAGGTGAGATGGTTATTCCAACCAGTTCTTAAATCTAATATTAAGGAATAGCTAATCCTTGCCGTTAGTCGATTAAATCGACGATCCTGGGCAGCTGATGGCAATTCTTAATTGTTGCCTAATTAGGGTTGCGGTAATCAAATGCATAATCAAAATGAACCGTCTTTCTTAATTAACGATACCGAATTCTCAGAATATTAAGTTAGGCTATATGAATCCTTTATTCTAAAACTTACTTAATCAGGGTTTCGGTTTTTCCAATGATGGTACTAGCCGTCATGGAGATTTTATATTAATGCATCCCTAAGCGGGATTTTAATCTTAACTCTACTTGCCTATCAGGAGGTAAACAGGGTAATCTTAGGAGAAGATGATCAATATACAAGGAGGTTATAGAGATTTTCCAATTCTCAGGCTCCAGTTCACTTACCATGGTTTGCGTCAGATAAGTGACACATTCGTGTTACGAGTCCACGGATTTCTTACTCAGGGACATTTACTTGGATAATTCCATTTTAGATATCTTCTTTGAATACCATTAGCTGACTTTAATACCGTATGACCATTGGAATATCTTTGGGGTTCCATGCATTAAACCTCCATACTGATCAGGCATGGAAGCAATCTATGGAACATATTAAGATACACCAATCCTCATATGGCACTTTTGTCGTACCATCTGGTATTCGCAATTGATAGAGATCAAGAGATATCAATTACTTATGATGATGCACTTCATCTGGAGAGAGGGTACACTAGAATTTCATGACTGGTGACTTTTGACAGGAGCAGAAGATATGGTTCCTATGATTTTCGTCTGTAAGTTTTACCTTACACTTAATATCTAGGGTTCTCATGGGAGTCTTTAAGAGTTTGCTATACTTTCTATGAAGGATTGATTGGCATCCGAAATAAAGAGAACTCCTAGTGTTTTATTCAACTTCATATTTTATGCTTAGGGTTCTAACAGGCAGATTTAATAACTTACGATATTTATTCCACAAATGACTTATCTGCAACTGAATCAAACAATGCCTTTGCATATACATCATGGATAAGGACGTACCGGTTATAACATTGTTATCTTGTATGGCCTCCTTTGCATCCATCTGAGAGACCTTAGCGTTGGTCTTCTTATCTCCTTCAAGCTTCTTAGCATACTTTGGGCAATTTGATTTGATATGCCCTTTTTGTTACAGTTGTAACAAGTCACATCTCCTATCTTCTGGCATTCCAATGTTTTATGCTCCCTCGATTTGCAGATCCCACAAGCCCTAGGTTGCGATTGGGATTTTGGTTCGTACCTGCACTTCCCACAATGGCGCTTCTTGCAGGTCTTGCATTTAGGTTTCTGGTTGGACTTTTGTTTGTTCTTCTTTTTAGAGCTCTGGGAATTATCTTCCTCCCTTTTCCTTTTCAGTTCACCCTTTACATTAGAGGCACGAACGAGATCCTTCTCGTGAGAAATGAAGGGTGGTCTTAGTTGAGATTTGGAGCAAATAGCATTGGGCTCCTTGAGCTTTTTCACAGCCGTCTTCACAGCTTTTCCAACAGCTGCGTCTATCATAGTCTGAAGAACATCTTTGGTAATTCTAAGGTTCAAAATTGTATCATCATTCGCATGTGTCGCATTATCCATAACACGATCAACGGCTGTCTTATCTGAGTTTGTCATACTCGATATTTGGTTCCTAACACCAAATAAAACAATTATTTAGTTGCAATCCAGCAATCGCTATTCATCATCCTGATGACCTAATATATACTAACCATGGTATTGTTAAACCATACAGGTCAATATAGTACAAACATTCTCAATGAACATCATTTAGGTATGTATATATATCAATTATACTTAGCCTAGGTC
This sequence comes from Helianthus annuus, assembly GCF_002127325.2. Lineage (NCBI taxonomy): Eukaryota > Viridiplantae > Streptophyta > Magnoliopsida > Asterales > Asteraceae > Helianthus > Helianthus annuus. Next base: position 47,851,587 of record NC_035439.2, on the reverse strand, counting down.
ATAAAAGACCATTAATGGTGATTAAGGTTTGGACCTAGTCCATCACCCGTTTGACAGGGGATCAATTGTCACTTCTGTCTTGATCATATTGATGATTTGAATAGCTTTAAAGCTTGATATTAGGGTATTGGATAAGAGTGTCTCCTATTGGATAATAAGCATCCAACTAAGGTTGTTGAAGCAGTCTCTAAATGTTATCGGCCAATTCTACCTTGCGTTATAAGCCTAAGATCCTAATAGGCGGATACAACTGTTTACAACATTTATTGTCCACGATAGATTTTTCTGCGCCAGAATCAAATAATCCCCATATAAGCAGCGTTGATAAGGAAAGGTACCTTTTATGATGTCATCTTCCCGTATTGCCTCCTGGTGTTCTTCTGGAAGACTCACGCGTTTGCTTTCTTGGCCTCTTCAGACTTCTTCTGATTCCTAGGGCAGTTAGTCTTGATGTGCCCCTTCTCGTTGTAACCATAACAGGTCGCATCTTTCAACTTTTTGCAATCCAAGGTCTTATGCTCCTTGGACTTGCAGATTCCACAAGGTAGAGGCTGAGATTCAAATCTGCATTTCCCCAGGTGGTATTTCCTACATGTTTTGCACCTGGTATTTTCACCCATCTGCTGGTTACCCTTATTAAACTCGGAACTCTTTCTATGATTAGAATTCCCCTTTTTCTTCTTATCGGAGCGATGAGAACCCTCATCCTCCTTTTTACGCTTCCATTCTTCAGAAGCTTTGGCAGCCTTGTTTCTGACTACGTCAAGTGTGAGAGATAGCGACAGATCTGCCGCTGACCTGAATGTAGTAGGTCTCGATGCTTTCACGCTTGCCTTGATTTCTGGGGCTAGGCCTCCAATAAAGCGAGCTATACGCTTTGGTTCCGATGTGATCAAGTAAGGAACCAATCGAGACATAGTATTGAAATTTGTAAGATATGCCTGGCAATCTAAGTCCTTCATGACCAATGCCAAGAAATCAGCTTCAATTTTCTCAACTTCATGTTGAGGACAGTAATTTTCCTTGATAAGAGCAACAAACTGATCCCATGTTTGATTATACAACGGGATTTTCCCAGTGGCCTGGATTAGCGACCTCCACCAAGCTAGAGCTTCTCCTTTAAAAGATTGTAAAACAAACTTCACAATGTCTTGCTCTGCACATCCACTAATATCAACAACAGTGTCCATCTCTTCGTGCCATGTTATGCAGTCGATGGCTCCTTTTTCTCCCGTGAAGTCTCTGGGCTTGCAGGAGACAAAATATTTATACGAACAGGTTTTAACATGTGGTTCTTGATTAAGCACAACCTGTCTAGGTGGAACACTCCTCTGATTTGACGAGTTATGAACATCGTCCTCCTTTGAATCATGTGATTTAGAAGGGGGGTTACTACGAGCCACAGATGGAGTCTTAGAGTGTGCACCACTTGAGTCATTACACTATCTGTCAAGAGCTTGAGTAACAGCATTATCTATTAATGCCTGCAGTTCCGCACCAGTTATATTAACTCTGGTAGCATCATTATTCTCCCTCGGGTAGCTGTTAACCTCCTCTGATCCAGCCATGTAGCTTGATTGCTACATAAATATTGACAATGATTTATTTAGAGGTTATTATGGAATCATCATTTTTGACGATTCATCAACCATGGTAATATAAACCATATTGGTTAATTTGTTAGTTATATTTAACTAGTATTTTCATTATAGTTTATCCTAGTTATAAGACATTAAGGATATTAAAGTAGCGCAAAAGGCCTAGTCACAAAGACAGTTTTTAAATTTTTAAGCCATGATTTCGGAGAATCGAGGCATTTAGGTTTGAACATATTTCATTACCTTTTTCTTGACAGAGAGTCAAAGACTACAACTGTCTTTTGCCCCACAGGACATTAATTATAGCCCGTAGGCACTTCATCCTTAAGGGATGGTTATATAAATAAGAGAAATTGAAATATCCCAATTCAAAGATGACCTATGTGATTTTATCGTATCACAGTTTGTCGAAAATGTTAACATGCTTTCAGATGTTAACAAGAATTGGAATCTTTTGTGTAGGTTTTACCATCCTGGCCATGTCTGTAATGACATATAGGCTAGGTTTTACCTTTAAGATTCTTTTAATATTAAGAGCAGAACAATCCTAAATTGAGATGTTATCAAGGATCTGAATCTAATTGTGGAACTACCATCTTGGCCCTGTCTTAAAGTGACACATGGCTAGGTCTTATCCTTTTTAGATTTTGCCATCTTATTATAATGGTAGATCTTATAATAGGAATGTTATTTTAAATCTAACTGTTTCATTAAAATTTAAACAGGTACATGGTTGTCCTAAACGGGACTTTTAATTGAAATGACTCGCCCATGCAAGGGCTAATCTGAAAATAACAAAAGAACAAATGAATGATAAAAACGAATCAGGAGTAGTCCTAAGTTCTTTGTCTAGACTCAAGAATGTGCAACTGTGTAACTGAGATTAAACACAAAAGGCTAGTGTTTAATTCACTCAGTGTTGGCTCTGATACCAACCTGTCACACCCCTATTTTCCACGTGTCACCGGTGGGCCCGGTGTCACACCCTGGCTTTGCGGAAGCGTGGTTAATTTGGTGCGACTTCTTAATACCATAGCTTAATCATAACAAAGCTATATGAATTAAAAACATGCAAGATCATCCATTAAATTTTGAAAACCAAATACAATACCATTGTTTTAACGGGAATACACCCTAACAACCATAATCTTGTTCAACAAACAAACAAAACATAAACACAGTTTAAGGACTGTGACTTGTCCAGGAAATGAGTCACAATCCTTAAACCTCGGATGACCTTGGAAACTAGTGCAGCGGGAAAACGTGCCATACCGTGCCAGATCCCTTTAATTCCCTGAAATACACGTAAGTTGAAAAATCAACAATAATGTTGAGCGAGTTCATGTGTTTAGTATGTGCGCGCGAATAAACCTTTATAACCATTGTAAGTGTGAATATTTTGTAAACGCTGGTATGAAAGCAAATAAGGAAACATATCAGTTAATGTGTAACCACATGGTCCAACCTACGGGCGCATGGGAAGGGATAGGACAAGGTCACCACATGGTCCAACCTGCGGGCGCATGGGTGGTGTTAAGACAAGGTCACCACATGGTCCAACCCGCGGGCGCATGGGTGGTGTTAAGACAAGGTCACCACATGGTCCAACCTTAGGGCGCATGGGTGGGGTTTGTTATGCTCAAATAGGCCTATCACTTGTATCCCTCGATCGTACTACGAGGACTAATGTTCTTAAGGTTTCACCTACCCAAATCACATAACCTAACAGTTCCTTCCTTAGCTGACCATACCATGTAAGAAATATTCGTAATCATAGTAACATGTATTTCACCCCCGCAGTTTAGAAAACTGAAAACAGTTAAGAGAAAAGGGGGACATGAACTCACAGTCGGTGCGTCTCTACCAAGTACTCCAAATCGGGCAGCTGTGCAACGACCTCCATGTGCTAATTCTATTAGACGGACGGCCGTGCCTTAGCTTTATAGTTTAAGTTTTTGGGAAATAGTTAGACAACTATTTCGTGTTTACTTCTCGTATATACTTGGTAGTTAATCTCCTTCCCAAGGATGGGGGATTTAATACATGTGCGTTCGAATTACACCATTTACACCATTAAGTCTCACTTAATATATTTATTTCCAATTCCAAAATATAAGTATTTTTCTCAAAAATATTATATTTTCACTTCGCATAATATTCCCCAAAAATAATACGTTGATAAATATGCATTCACAATTATTTCCGCATAATGCGTAAGTTACGTTTTAGCGACCGTGTGGTAATAATAATTACCGTTGTAACTTATATGTTTATCGTGGAAGCGTTCGTAATATTTTGGATTCGTCAACGCTTGTAAATATTATTTTTACTCTAAAAATAATATTTGTGTATTTTTCACAAAATAATCATAAACAGTACTGTGAAAATATATTTACTAAATATATAGTTATCACGTTTAGTTTTGTGAAAATCCCACCTCCGAATATTTGTAAATAAAGTCGTGGCGAAATATATTTTGAAAACATGTCAAAAATAATTCTAACACTTGTAAATAATTCTAAGTGTTAGGTTTTAGAAAAATTTCGCCAGAGTTTCCCCTGTAACTGGAGGTGGCCACGCTTTCAAGCGTATCATTTTCTTTTACAAAAATCATTCCAACAACTTCTTGATTCAATCAAACAATTTCCGACACATCAAACTAGTCGACAAGTATGTAAATCGCATAAGTACATGAACTTGTAATTTTTCCGAAAACCATAGTGTAGATCCCGTTATATTTTGTGGATCTTGGTATAAAATAGTTTAATCTCGTAAAAACCTTGTTTTTAGAATAAATCCATCTTTACATCTTCCCGTCATCTTTTACAAAAATTGTTATTTTGCCGGATCTTTCATTTCACAAGTGTTTATACACTTGTGGTTTGTAAAAATCATATTTGTTAGTGTGTCATCCGACTTTTATAAAACATGATTTTCTCGACACTTGGTTCTACGAAAATACCACTTGTACATACGTAGATCCGCTATTTTTAAACACTATTTTACCAGTAAAAATACTTTTACACAAGTTCATGTTTCTCGTGTGGTAGAGTTTCACCTTTTAACCCTTGTACCGATAGAAACAAGCTTATGTCAAGATCTATGATCTTAACAAAGTCGGGTTAAACGATGATCCGAGCTACCACTACGTAGATCGGGCCTAAATAATCACCACTTTCAAATACTACAACTTTTACACAAGTATTATGCTTTTAACCATCAATATTCATGTTTTTAGTAGACTTTAAAGATTCAAAATGCAAGTTTCCGAGTTTTAACCGTTACAAATCTTATTAACCACTTTAGAATGATCCGAGTATGAGTTTTAAGTGTTATACCTCTAGCTCGAGGCTAGGGAAGAATCTATGCGAAAATGTGGTGGATAAAAGCAAGATAACGAGGTCCTTCCACTTCCGTTTGCTCCAAGACTCCTAATGCGTGACCCGAAAGGCTTGTATATGCTTGGAATGAAGAGATCAAAACTCGAAAATGGGTGTGTGTGCAAGGGGGGTCTCGGCCGTGAGCTTGGGAGAGGGAAAGAGAGAGAGTTTTGAGGTTTGTGGAATGTATAATCTAATGTGTTTAAGCTAGGTATTTATAGACAAAATCAAGATCTTCGTCCATTGGATTCAATGTCCTCTTGATATTAGACAACAACAATAAAATAATCAAACTTTGGTACCCTTGTGTTCCCCCTAGTTTGGCCGATTACATGAGGGGGGGGGTCTTGGTTCAATCTCAAGTATATAGTTAGAGTTTAGTTATGTTAAACCAAGTTAGATTTAGGGTTAACTCGGTTAGTCACATGTTGTGCTTTAACACGGGTGTTAGGGTATTCAGGGACCCTAACTGGCTCATAAAAAGACCAATAATATTATTGTCAATATTTTTATGTTCCGGGTATAGGCCGGTTGTTCGGTTGGATAGTAATCCGTTAAAGTGCTTAAGTAAGCTTTTAAGCGTCGTTAATAATATTTTTAGTGACACAACTTATTTCCCAAAGTGTCAGGAATATTTTCCTCATGTTTTGGCACTTTATTAGTTAGCCAGAAGCTAGTATGTTAATAAAAAGTGTTGTGGCTTGTGCTTAGAGTACGTTTTAGGCACATCCAGTCATTATATCTTATTCCTAGAGACGCAGTTTTACAACCCTTGTATCCCTACACTCACTATGGGTGTAGTAAAATATTTCTGGCTCATACAGGCCCTTAGAGGCAGTGTCTGCCTGATGCTGGCTTTATCAGCATGTTCAATAGGTTATCCGTTCTAATGCTACTGTGCTTTAGTGCATCATGTTTGTCACTAAGGTTCAACATGTAAATAGTGTAGTGACAGTATGTAAAGTATGATGCAGGAATATACAAGTACTAGAAATCAAGTAGCAGTTCATCAGCAATTTCAGTTAAGCACAGTAATTAAGCAGCAACTAATTATTAATTAAATCGTACGGATACCTGGTTTAGTGAGGGTTGTCACATTCTCCCCCCGTTAAAGAAATTTAGTCCCGAAATTTTAAGTTCTGCTTGTAGAAGCAGGGTTCTCAGGAAATAGGTGGGGGTATTTCTCTTTCATTCGGTCATCACGCTCCCAGGTGAATTCAGGACCATGTCTAGCATTCCAACGAACTTTGACGAGCTTGACACTGCTCCGGCGGGTCTTGTTAACTTTCCAATCCGTGACCTCAACAGGTTCTTCAATGAAATGGAGCGTGTCGTCAACATGAATTTCGTCGGTGGGAATGGCAACGGTAACTTGAGTTGGACTCTTCTTCAGATTGGATACATGGAATGTATCGTGAACACCATTCAGTTCGGCAGGTAGGTCCAACTTGTATGCTACTAACCCGATTCTCTCCACGATCTTGAACGGTCCAATATACCTCGGGTTCAACTTCCCACGCTTCCCAAAGCGTGCCACACCCCTCCAGGGTGATACCTTCAACAAAACCATTTCACCTACCTCAACTCTAGAGGTTTCCTATTTCGATCCGCGTAGGCTTTCTGATGGTCACGAGCCGCTCTGATGCGATCTCAGATCTGTGCAATCTTATCAGTGGTTTCCTGGACTACAACAGGACCAACCAACTGTCTATCACCAGCGTCAGACCAACAGAGCGGTGATCTGCACTTGCGCCCATATAAAACTTCGAATGGCGCAGCACCAATACTGGTATGGTAGCTGTTGTTGTATGAAAATTCAACCAGAGGTAAATGCTTATCCCAGCTACCGCCCAAATCCATAACACACGCTCTCAGCATGTCCTTCCACATCTGAATCGTCCGCTTGCTTTGACCGTCGGTCTGTGGGTGAAACGCGGTGCTCATATTCAGCTTCGAGCCAAAGGCTTCTTAGAAGGATTGCCAAATCCTTGAGACGAACCTTCTGTCTCTATCGGAGTTGATTGAGAGAGGTACTCCATGGCGTGTAACAATCTCTCTCATGTAAATTTCGACCAATTTACTCGTATTATCCTTCTCTCGGATAGGCAAGAAGTGTGCTGACTTCGTTAATCGGTCCACTATCACCCAAATAGTGTCATGGCCTCTTGGCGTTCTTGGCAATTTCGTAATAAAATCCATGGAGATTTGTTCCCACTTCCACTTGGGAATCTCTAGTTGTTGCAGAAGTCCTGAAGGCTCCTCGTATTCCGCTTTAACCTTAGCGCAAGTTAAACATTTGCTCACATAAACAGCCACATCGCCTTTCATCCTAGGCCACCAATAATAATCTTTAAGATCCTGGTACATCTTATCCGCTCCAGGGTGGATAGAGTACCGCGACTTGTGAGCTTCATCGAAAATAACCTTTCTTAAACCTCCAAACAAAGGAACCCAAATCCTCTTCTCAAGACACAACGTTCCTTCCTTGTTTGGTACCAATAACTTCTCCATCCCCCGGAGATACTCTTCTTCAAGGTTTCTTTCCTTGAGAGCTTCTTTCTGCGCGGCACGAATGCGCAGAGGAAAATTGGTTCGAATAACCATCTCCAAAGCCCTAACCCTTATGGGCTTGTTCCTTTCTTTTCGACTTAGGGCATCGGCGACCACATTCGCCTTCCCTGGATGATACTTTATCTCACAGTCGTAGTCGTTCAACAATTCAACCCATCGTCTTTGCCACATATTCAACTCCTTCTGGTTGAATATATGCTGGAGGCTCTTGTGATCTGTGAAGATTGTGCACTTCGTACCATAAAGGTAGTGTCTCCAGATCTTTAAAGCAAAAACCACTGCGCCAAGTTCCAAATCATGTGTGGTATAGTTCTTTTCATGTACCTTCAGCTGGCGTGACGCGTAGGCAATAACCTTTTGGCGTTGCATCAACACACAGCCCAATCCTTGGCGCGATGCGTCACAGTATACCACAAAATCATCTGTACCTTCCGGTAGGGCTAAAATTGGCGCGTTGCAAAGCTTATCATTCAATATCTGGAACGCTTCTTCCTGTTTGATTTCCCAATCAAACTTCTTATCTTTCTGCGTGAGGAGCGTCAATGGTTGAGCGATCTTAGAAAAATCCTCGATGAACCCTTGATAGTAGCCAGCCAAACCCAAGAATTGTCGAATCTTGGTTGGCGTCTTTGGCGTTTCCCAATTCTTAATCGCTTCGATCTTGGTGGGATCCACGTGGATTCCATCTCCATTTACCACGTGCCCAAGGAATTGGACTTCTCGTAGCCAAAACTCACACTTAGAGAACTTGGCGTACAACTGTTCCTTCTTTAGCAGCTCCAGAATGGCTCTTAAATGCTGCTTGTGCTCAGCCTTCGTCTTTGAATAAATCAAAATGTCATCGATGAATACAATCACGAACTTATCCAAGTACGGCTTACAAACTCGATTCATCAAATCCATGAATACTGCAGGTGCGTTTGTCAACCCAAACGGTATAACGAGAAACTCGTAGTGTCCATATCGAGTTCTGAAGGCTGTCTTTGGGATACTCTCCTCCTATATCCGTAGCTGATGGTATCCAGATCGAAGATCGTTCTTTGAATAAAAGCTTGAACCTTGAAGTTGATCAAACAGATCATCAATTCTTTGCAGAGGGTATCTATTCTTGATCGCCGGCTTGTTCAGCTCCCGGTAGATGATGTTTATCTGAAAACCTTCATCCCTCTTTTTGACGAGTGGTAATGGGGTTACCCCAAAAGGGAATTTTGGTCTGTTATCTTCCTTCTCTACCCATTGCTAAAACTTCTCTGTCATTCCTTGCATCTCCGAAAATGTAAGTTGCTACGATGCATTGACTACGGGTGCAGTGCCTGGAATTTATTGTGGAGGAGACGATTCCGGCAAGTCTTCGAGGAAGACTTCGGGGTATTCTCCAATCACAGGGATGTCTTCGGGTTTTAGTTCTTCGGCTTCTTTTTCCACGACATGAGCCAAGAATGCAACACATCCTTTGTGCGAAAATTTTTCTGGCTTCTCTGCCTGATAATCCGTAGGAGCGTATCCTTCTCCATGAATCACAATCATTTCTCCGTTCGTCGTCGGGGTGTGGATGACAATCTCCGCCGGGTTGTTCGACAACCAGTCCATCCCAATTATCACATCGAAGCTTCCGTTAGGCTTGTTCTATTGAGAACTGGGTATCTAGGTTAATTACTACTAAAACAACTATATTTTCTGAAGCTAAAATTTGACAATACTGTCAAATAGAGCGTAACATCGACTATTATGAGACGTACCGATATCCACGCTTGGATTCTATCCCCGCTGTTGAGCTTTCATCCACGTGTCTGAGTGTTCTTAGGGCAATACTTCCTGAAATGCCCCACATCACCGCAATTAAAACATGCTTGGCCACAGCCTTGATCGTCACCATCCCTGCCTTGATAGTTGTCGTCGTCGTTATTTCCTCCGCGATTTCCGTTACCATCTTGACCTCTATTTCCATGTTTAGTACCTTGCCGACACGTTTCCTTGACATGTCCCACCTTGCCACAGTTACCACATTTTCCATATCTACACCGCCCGTTATGGTGACGTCGACAGTTGTCGCACTTTGGTAGGATACCCGTGTACTCTTTTCTCTTTTTGGCCTTGTCGTCGCTACTCGACTGGGTACCCTGTTTGAAATTCGCCAACTTCCTCTTGTTGTTCCCAGATGACTCTACATGAGTCTCCTTCTTCTCCTCAGAGGTTGAAAATTTGTTCATCCTGATTGCCTCTTCCGTCAGGGCTACACTTAGATTGATGGCCTCAGTGATTGTTGCAGGCTTTGATGCCGTTACCATGCTCATGATTTGGGGTGCCAATCCCCAAATGAAACGCTCAATCCTCTTAAACTCCGGATCTACCATGTAAGGAACGATACGTGATAGAGCTTGGAACTTCTCCACATACTCAGCTATTTTTGGACCTTCCATCTTCAAGTTCCAGAACTCAGTTTCTACCTTCTGGCTTTCTGTTCTCGAACAGTACTTTTTATGCATTAGCTCTTTCAGCTCGTCCCATGATAGAGCATACGCAGCAGCCTCGCCCATTGTCTGAACCTGAAGTTTCCACCATGACAGAGCCCCATCTCGGAATAGCCCGGAAATGTACGTGACCTGATCTCTTGGGGCGCATTTGCTCGCACGCAAAACAGTGTCCGTCTTTTCAATCCAACGTACGAAGGCTACGGCACCCCCAGTGCCGTCGAAATGTAGGGGCTGGCAGCCTAAGAACTGCTTGTAGGTGCAGCCGTTGGGTGGGTTATTACCTGAGGTACCTCCGTTGCGCTCGGAGTAATGGGCCTCGTATTGTGCGATGACTGCAGCAATGATTCCCTGAAGTTCCGCCTCATTGGTGGGTATGCGTACATCCCGTCTTGGAGGCATCTTCCTATGATGATCGTACGGGTCAGGTCATAGTAAGTAAAATGTGCGTAAGTATACAACAATATCAACACATAACATCTCATGTTATAAATAAATCAATCGCATAACATCTCATGTTATAGACATAAACTATAGATCACTTCGATTGCATTGCCACAAATCGAGACCAGAATGTAAGGTTTACAGGTACCCAACTGTATCATACAACATCAATGACTTAGTAGGTGACGACCCTAGGCAAGTCGTGCGATCGCTGGTCATGTTCAGGAATCTCTGATTCGTCCATTTTCAAATTCCAGGACTCCATCTCAAGCTTCTGTTATTCCAGTCTTAGAACCATATTTCTCCTTAATCATTTCCTTGAGCTCGTCCCAGCTCAGTGCATAAGCAGTATCTGTACCAAGGGTCTGAATCCGAAGATCCTATCATGAGAGTGTGCCATCTAGAAATGACCCCGAGATATAGGTAACACTATGTTGGGGTGAACAGTTAGTCATTCTTAGAATGGAGTCAATCTTTTTGGACCAATGACAAATGCAATGGCGCTTCCTGTTTCGACGAAGTTCAAAGGCTTTGCAGTTCAGGAACTGCTTATAGGTGCGGTCAGTTTGGGGGGGGGGGGGTTATTCCCAGTAGTGCCATCGCTACGCTTAGTGCGGAGTGCTTCATGTCATGCATTTGCCTGTGAGATGCGTTTTTGCAGCTCGGCTTCTATCCTTGGCAACATACTGGTGTCTGTGTCACACCTGGGTGGCATTCTCCTCTGCCGAAATGGCATGAAGTGGGTTAGACAACTTCCCAATTGTCTATGAGATACATAGCACCATAAGCTATCATGTACTCACCTAATTTTATACGTAAATATACTCAATGTATGGGTGGGGAAATAAATTACTGAGCCTTCACATAGGCTTGCCAATTTTGGCTTGTTGCTTGAAATAGGATGAACTCGAGGCTTCATCGCCTTGGTCATTCGTGTTCGAGTTATTTCCTGCTACATTGGTTTTCATTAGCTTGACCCGCAGAGTCCACCAGGATTTCTGTGCACTACAAGTCATTATTACGTGGGCCCCCGTAATAATAAATTGTCTTGCACAGTTACCCCAAATTTTCTCTCGTCCAAGCGGATGATCAATCAAGGAGTAACAGCAGGTGCATCGGTATGAACAAGGTCATGCTCCAATGCGGTGTTAGGAGCAACGCCTGGCTCAAGGGCCGCGGCTGGCTCCGGATCAATAAACTTCATCTCAAAGTCAGCTGGATCAACCATCACAAGGAGTTACAGGATCCTCCAAGGGCTGGCCTAAGCGTATAAACTCAAGGTCATGGTCTGGATCAAAACCAGATGGAAGAACAGGATCACCCTCAATACTATGATAAAACTCAAAGCGGTGTGCGGGAACTGGTGCAGCCGATGATGCCGTATCAGGGTCGGCGTTGTGTGAATGGTGCTGCACTCCCTGTATATGCGAAAATGCGGATGTCGGAAACTCAAATGAGTCTGGGACAGGGGAATGGGCATGAGTTTCCCCTGCAGGAGCGTCCGCAAGCAGTAGGCTAATACCAGCAGCAATAGGGCCTCGCCCTCGAATGGGTCCTCCTCTAGTAGATCGTTATCGTCGTCCGAGGCCACGTCGGGGGGGCATATCAACAATGGGATATGTGGCAAGGGGCACAGGAGCAGGGATCACTGTGAGTGGCAAATTCCCAACGAGATGGCCATCAGTAGGCTCTGCTACGACTTTAGGCAGCGCAAAGGGCTGAATGTCATCATTGTCTGTGCCGGTAGTATCGGAAATGTGCACCTCGTGCTTCGATGTACTATGTCGTCTGATGCTATGGCCATGGGATTCGTAGTGTCCATCTTTCTAGTACAGGATGAAAGCATGGCATTTGTAACATAAACACGTATACGTATAACAATCAATCACATCCACATATAAACATGTTAGTCAGCAATAAGCAATCAAATAATTCTCCTAGTCCCACTAGCCTCCCAGCCTCCCAGACTGATATTCCTAGTCCCACTAGCCAAATTCCTTCCAGTCTCTAAGACTGCTCTATCATCCACCTCGACCTCCTAGATCGAGCCTCGGCCTCCATGACCGAGCCTCAGCCTTCATGACTGAGCCTACTCTTCCTAGTCTCACTAGCCATCTACCTCGATCTTTAAGATCGAGCCTCAGCCTCCAAGACCGAGCCTCAGCCTCCAAGACTGAGCCTAAAATAATAAAATGTGCTCAACATGTGTTTGTAAAAACGTTTTGGATCTGGACTTAAGTGGTATGTAGTAAAAATGTTTTCGTGAGAGCCCTAGTGATCATAGTCTAGACTCGAGAAAGAATCCTAGTTCGCTATGATCAGAGCTCTGATACCAAGCTGTCACACCCTGGCTTTGCGGAAGCGTGGTTAATTTGGTGCGACTTCTTAATACCATAGCTTAATCATAACAAAGCTATATGAATTAAAAACATGCAAGATCATCCATTAAATTTTGAAAACCAAATACAATACCATTGTTTTAACGGGAATACACCCTAACAACCATAATCTTGTTCAACAAACAAACAAAACATAAACACAGTTTAAGGACTGTGACTTGTCCAGGAAATGAGTCACATTCCTTAAACCTCGGATGACCTTGGAAACTAGTGCAGCGGGAAAACGTGCCATACCGTGCCAGATCCCTTTAATTCCCTGAAATACACGTAAGTTGAAAAATCAACAATAATGTTGAGCGAGTTCATGTGTTTAGTATGTGCGCGCGAATAAACCTTTATAACCATTGTAAGTGTGAATATTTTGTAAACTCTGGTATGAAAGCAAATAAGGAAACATATCAGTTAATGTGTAACCACATGGTCCAACCTGCGGGCGCATGGGAAGGGATAGGACAAGGTCACCACATGGTCCAACCTGCGGGCGCATGGGTGGTGTTACGACAAGGTCACCACATGGTCCAACCTGCGGGCGCATGGGTGGTGTTAAGACAAGATCACCACATGGTCCAACCCGCGGGCGCATGGGTGGTGTTAAGACAAGGTCACCACATGGTCCAACCTTAGGGCGCATGGGTGGGGTTTGTTATGCTCAAATAGGCCTATCACTTGTATCCCTCGATCGTACTACGAGGACTAATGTTCTTAAGGTTTCACCTACCCAAATCACATAACCTAACAGTTCCTTCCTTAGCTGACCATACCATGTAAGAAATATTCGTAATCATAGTAACATGTATTTCACCCCCGCAGTTTAGAAAACTGAAAACAGTTAAGAGAAAAGGGGGACATGAACTCACAGTCGGTGCGTCTCTACCAAGTACTCCAAATCGGGCAGCTGTGCAACGACCTACATGTGCTAATTCTATTAGACGGACGGCCGTGCCTTAGCTTTATAGTTTAAGTTTTTGGGAAATAGTTAGACAACTATTTCGTGTTTACTTCTCGTATATACTTGGTAGTTAATCTCCTTCCCAAGGATGGGGGATTTAATACATGTGCGTTCGAATTACACCATTTACACCATTAAGTCTCACTTAATATATTTATTTCCAATTCCAAAATATAAGTATTTTTCTCAAAAATATTATATTTTCACTTCGCATAATATTCCCCAAAAATAATACGTTGATAAATATGCATTCACAATTATTTCCGCATAATGCGTAAGTTACGTTTTAGCGACCGTGTGGTAATAATAATTACCGTTGTAACTTATATGTTTATCGTGGAAGCGTTCGTAATATTTTGGATTCGTCAACGCTTGTAAATATTATTTTTACTCTAAAAATAATATTTGTGTATTTTCACAAAATAATCATAAACAGTACTGTGAAAATATATTTACTAAATATATAGTTATCACGTTTAGTTTTGTGAAAATCCCACCTCCGAATATTTGTAAATAAAGTTGTGGCGAAATATATTTTGAAAACATGTCAAAAATAATTCTAACACTTGTAAATAATTCTAAGTGTTAGGTTTTAGAAAAATTTCGCCAGAGTTTCCCCTGTAACTGGAGGTGGCCACGCTTTCAAGCGTATCATTTTCTTTTACAAAAATCATTCCAACAACTTCTTGATTCAATCAAACAATTTCCGACACATCAAACTAGTCGACAAGTATGTAAATCGCATAAGTACATGAACTTGTAATTTTTCCGAAAACCATAGTGTAGATCCCGTTATATTTTGTGGATCTTGGTATAAAATAGTTTAATCTCGTAAAAACCTTGTTTTTAGAATAAATCCATCTTTACATCTTCCCGTCATCTTTTACAAAAATTGTGATTTTGTCGGATCTTTCATTTCACAAGTGTTTATACACTTGTGGTTTGTAAAAATCATATTTGTTAGTGTGTCATCCGACTTTTATAAAACATGATTTTCTCGACACTTGGTTCTACGAAAATACCACTTGTACATACGTAGATCCGCTATTTTTAAACACTATTTTACCAGTAAAAATACTTTTACACAAGTTCATGTTTCTCGTGTGGTAGAGTTTCACCTTTTAACCCTTGTACCGATAGAAACAAGCTTATGTCAAGATCTATGATCTTAACAAAGTCGGGTTAAACGATGATCCGAGCTACCACTACGTAGATCGGGCCTAAATAATCACCACTTTCAAATACTACAACTTTTACACAAGTATTATGCTTTTAACCATCAATATTCATGTGTTTAGTAGACTTTAAAGATTCAAAATGCAAGTTTCCGAGTTTTAACCGTTACAAATCTTATTAACCACTTTAGAATGATCCGAGTATGAGTTTTAAGTGTTATACCTCTAGCTCGAGGCTAGGGAAGAATCTATGCGAAAATGTGGTGGATAAAAGCAAGATAACGAGGTCCTTCCACTTCCGTTTGCTCCAAGACTCCTAATGCGTGACCCGAAAGGCTTGTATATGCTTGGAATGAAGAGATCAAAACTCGAAAATGGGTGTGTGTGCAAGGGGGGTCTCGGCCGTGAGCTTGGGAGAGGGAAAGAGAGAGAGTTTTGAGTGGTTTGTGGAATGTATAATCTAATGTGTTTAAGCTAGGTATTTATAGACAAAATCAAGATCTTCGTCCATTGGATTCAATGTCCTCTTGATATTAGACAACAACAATAAAATAATCAAACTTTGGTACCCTTGTGTTCCCCCTAGTTTGGCCGATTACATGAGGGGGGGGTCTTGGTTCAATCTCAAGTATATAGTTAGAGTTTAGTTATGTTAAACCAAGTTAGATTTAGGGTTAACTCGGTTAGTCACATGTTGTGCTTTAACACGGGTGTTAGGGTATTCAGGGACCCTAACTGGCTCATAAAAAGACCAATAATATTATTGTCAATATTTTTATGTTCCGGGTATAGTCCGGTTGTTCGGTTGGATAGTAATCCGTTAAAGTGCTTAAGTAAGCTTTTAAGCGTCGTTAATAATATTTTTAGTGACACAACTTATTTCCCAAAGTGTCAGGAATATTTTCCTCATGTTTTGGCACTTTATTAGTTAGCCAGAAGCTAGTATGTTAATAAAAAGTGTTGTGGCTTGTGCTTAGAGTACGTTTTAGGCACATCCAGTCATTATATCTTATTCCTAGAGACGCAGTTTTACAACCCTTGTATCCCTACACTCACTATGGGTGTAGTAAAATATTTCTGGCTCATACAGGCCCTTAGAGGCAGTGTCTGCCTGATGCTGGCTTTATCAGCATGTTCAATAGGTTATCCGTTCTAATGCTACTGTGCTTTAGTGCATCATGTTTGTCACTAAGGTTCAACATGTAAATAGTGTAGTGACAGTATGTAAAGTATGATGCAGGAATATACAAGTACTAGAAATCAAGTAGCAGTTCATCAGTAATTTCAGTTAAGCACAGTAATTAAGCAGCAACTAATTATTAATTAAATCGTACGGATACCTGGTTTAGTGAGGGTTGTCACATTCTCCCCCCGTTAAAGAAATTTAGTCCCGAAATTTTAAGTTCTGCTTGTAGAAGCAGGGTTCTCAGGAAATAGGTGGGGGTATTTCTCTTTCATTCGGTCATCACGCTCCCAGGTGAATTCAGGACCATGTCTAGCATTCCAACGAACTTTGACGAGCTTGACACTGCTCCGGCGGGTCTTGTTAACTTTCCAATCCGTGACCTCAACAGGTTCTTCAATGAAATGGAGCGTGTCGTCAACATGAATTTCGTCGGTGGGAATGGCAACGGTAACTTGAGTTGGACTCTTCTTCAGATTGGATACATGGAATGTATCGTGAACACCATTCAGTTCGGCAGGTAGGTCCAACTTGTATGCTACTAACCCGATTCTCTCCACGATCTTGAACGGTCCAATATACCTCGGGTTCAACTTCCCACGCTTCCCAAAGCGTGCCACACCCCTCCAGGGTGATACCTTCAACAAAACCATTTCACCTACCTCAACTCTAGAGGTTTCCTATTTCGATCCGCGTAGGCTTTCTGACGGTCACGAGCCGCTCTGATGCGATCTCAGATCTGTGCAATCTTATCAGTGGTTTCCTGGACTACAACAGGACCAACCAACTGTCTATCACCAGCGTCAGACCAACAGAGCGGTGATCTGCACTTGCGCCCATATAAAACTTCGAATGGCGCAGCACCAATACTGGTATGGTAGCTGTTGTTGTATGAAAATTCAACCAGAGGTAAATGCTTATCCCAGCTACCGCCCAAATCCATAACACACGCTCTCAGCATGTCCTTCCACATCTGAATCGTCCGCTTGCTTTGACCGTCGGTCTGTGGGTGAAACGCGGTGCTCATATTCAGCTTCGAGCCAAAGGCTTCTTAGAAGGATTGCCAAATCCTTGAGACGAACCTTCTGTCTCTATCGGAGTTGATTGAGAGAGGTACTCCATGGCGTGTAACAATCTCTCTCATGTAAATTTCGACCAATTTACTCGTATTATCCTTCTCTCGGATAGGCAAGAAGTGTGCTGACTTCGTTAATCGGTCCACTATCACCCAAATAGTGTCATGGCCTCTTGGCGTTCTTGGCAATTTCGTAATAAAATCCATGGAGATTTGTTCCCACTTCCACTTGGGAATCTCTAGTTGTTGCAGAAGTCCTGAAGGCTCCTCGTATTCCGCTTTAACCTTAGCGCAAGTTAAACATTTGCTCACATAAACAGCCACATCGCCTTTCATCCTAGGCCAATTACGTACAGTACCTGTCACTTAACCTTTTTGGAAAATACGTCAGTTTACACTGGTAAATACAACTTAACTGACTCATTTTGAAAATAGTTTAGAAAAATTGATTTGAATGCTCAAGGCACAAATTCTTTTATAACTTGGGACAATTATATAGAAATAATCTTGTATACAGATTTACATGTTCGTTATACATTTAGGGCCCGATGTAGAAACCGAGTCAAGATTAACAGACACGCCACAAGTATAGGCCCACAAGAGAGTGAGATATTGTTTCCCTTATGCAACTGTCAGGTGTATGCCTACACCCCGTGCATAAGACGTGGCCATTCTATAATACAATGATGCCAAGGATATCCGGGACATGGTCATTAACCCCTAAAGGCTTTTATTTCAAACAATACAGATTAAAGCGGGTTACCTCAATAATTTAATCAAAATACGATCAAACATTCAATACCCGACCAAGCGGTATTATTATAATACCTTATCCCAAGCCCGTATAGGGAAAATAAGTTAAGAGTATTTACCTGAGCTAAATATAAATTCAATCCCAGCCGTATATCAAATCATCAAGCACAAGTACTTCTACTGGGGCTCCTAATCTGGAACAAAGGTTTTTAATAACCTATTAGATTCCTAACGGGTCTTGTTTAAGTATTAACTTAGACCGGTTAGTTTTAAGGAAAGGTTTACGGTTCAAACGCAAGATTATGCGAAGACCGGATTAGAATGTGGTTTAGTCCCAACAAGTTTGAATACTTGTTTAATATGGGTAAACTAAACACATTCTGGATTTTGAGATGAAAATGATAAGGTTTGACCCGTTTCGGCTAATTTATGCAAACTAGTTACATAAGCCGATCCGAACGCGAATAGGGCGTAACGGGTAACCACAAGAGTCATGAACAGGTTTTCTAAGTTAACATGCCTTAAATATGTTGTGATATTAGTAGGATACCTTCCATTATGCCCAAAACGAGTTTAAGACCAATTTATGCCCCGAAAAGGTATTTTGGTCATTTTAAAGGTTATAAAAGAGATTAAATATTATTCTGAGTTACAGGTCTGATTTAATCAATAAATATACTCAATTTAATAAGTTATAACAGTAGGGTATCATATATATGTGAAATTTATTAATTAAAACCATACTTTGCACCATAGGGGCATTTTGGTAATTTCACATAGGCTTAAAAGGTCAAAACTGAAAACCTGAGTTTAGAACTTTTCCTTACTTTTAAAATATAAAAATTTACTAAATATATCACTAGGCATCAACCCTTATATGTTTAAAATAGTTTTGATACATACTATGCGTTAAAAACGCTTAAAAAGGCGATTTGGAGCCATTTCCGGGTTTTCAAAGGAAAGCTGATGTTTTTATTATTCCAGAAGGCTCAAAATATTTTATTTAACATATAAGATCAATAGAAAAAGGTTTGGGGTCAAAAGGATTTATAAAAACTCATTTTATAGCCCAGAAGGGCAAAACCGACAATTACCGAATCATAACTAGAACCCTATATTATGCTCAGCCTAAAAATAAATAAAAATCTTCAAAAATCCCAAAATATTATTTTATATCAGTAGGTAAAAATTTTGGTTTCAAAAATTGGGTTTAGACAGGCTTTATGCTAATTTAGCCCTTAAATTATTAAAGAGCTTTCTAATTACGCTATTGAGCATAACTCCTAATCTAGACCTCAAACTGATGTTAAATTTTTGAGACAAGTTTACAATTCAGTAGTGAAGGTTTCTATCCTCTCACATTTTCAAAAATATCGTTTTAAGGTCAAAAGGGCATAACGGTCAACATTTAGGCATTTAACGGAAACAAGCATGAACTAGGATTTCTATGGAACCAAGTTGTATAACCTTGGAGGGTTATACTAACTTATAATATGGTCCTAATGGAATCCTAAGGCATATCTAAACTAAGCTAAATCGGGTCAGAACTGAAAGTCAAAGCAAAAGTCAACTTTTGCGACTTTCGGTTCCGAACCGAGCCTATACTTAGAATTGTCGGGTTGAATCATGCTTAGGCATGTTCAACTAATATTTACCAAGTTATTTAAGTAAGAAAACTGATTTTATGACTTTTATATAATAGCCATATATTTTATTTAAAACTAACCCGTTTGACTTTTATTTAACCCGACAATTAAACTAAGTAAACGTGGTAATTAGGAGGTGCCCTTTTAAGGGTTAAACACCTACCTAATTACGGTCACGTAGCCATGTTCAATACGAACAATGGCTCAACCGTTTAAAAGTCAAAGCGTTTATCGAAAACGCTTGACTTTCGGTTAAAACGCTAAAAATTAAACTAAGTATGAAAGGACACTTACAAAGGGTCCAAGCAAGGAGGGAATTGATCTTGAATGTTCAGGTATGAAGCACAAAGGCCCCAACTTAGAACAAGTTAGATCAAGGTGTGAATGAGAGCAAAAATCAAGTGGGTATTTATAGGTTTTTGAGAGCCGTTAGGATCGTTCCTCGATAATTGAGCTTTAATCTAGACCCTCCATGTGTTACCCATTGTTTTACAATGCTATGGGTGTCCAAAACCAGCTCATGGTATTGCAATTGATGGGTTTTGGAAGCTTGGAGTGGCAATCAAGCAAAAAAATGCAATGCAGGCAGACCAAACCGTAAGCCCCATTCTGCAAACCGTAAGCCACGGTTGGGCCAGACTAGTCACACTCCCAAGTTTTCATTTGTTGCAACTTTGGCCCCTTTGACATCCAAACTTGCGTTTTTCACTTCTAACACCCGTTTAACCAAATTTTTAGACTCTATAAGGATGTTAAAGCATAGGGGACTTGAAATATGCTTGAAAATATGCCGGATGTCGGTCCGTTTGGTCGTACGATCACGTTGTTCGGTTAATTACGACGAAACACGGACGGACGCGAAAAACGAACCAAATTACGCGATGAATGGAATATTATCAAGCCAAACACTAAAATAAAATATTTTAGTGCTTACATAAATTTTTGGGTGTCCGGGTGTATCCATATTGTAAGATATGCGCGAAAATGCAAACTTGTGCACTTTTTGACACTTTTAGTCCCTGCATGACTTAAAAGTTTATTTTTGCGAATCAAACACCTCTAAGCCTATATCTAAGCTATATAAAGGATAAATAGGGTATGTTTAACTTATGGTCATATTCCGGAAGGTCCGATTCTATATGAATCGACATACTTTTGCAGTTTGACGCAATTAGTCCCTTAATTGCGCAAAGTAGCGTGAAATGCCGTTTAATGATATCTAAGCCTTCCATGGCTCATATTAATCATTCCCAAGCATATACTTAAATATTACTATGCTCCCGTTTGCTTAAATGATCACCAAATGGCGTAGATTCAAAAATTGACGCTTTAGGCCCCTCTATTGCGCAAACTTGCGCATCTCATCATTTATTAGCATTGAAGCCTCATCTAATCCATATTAGGCATCCTTGAAAGTATTATTAAACATCACGATGCTTTGGGTTCGCTAAAAGGTCATTTAGAGGTATAATTAAACATATTGACACTTTTAATCCCTCTAACTTGCAAAGTTGCGCGTAACTTTACTTATAGGCATAAAAACCTTAGACGGCCATCACTTGGCATTCCCGAGAGTATAATTAAATATTATGAAGCTCTCGGTTTGTTAAAAGGTCACTCAGAGGTAAGAATTAACATGTTGACGCTTTTAACCCTTCATTGCGCAAACTTTCAATTAATTCCACAAACGGCTACACTCGATCGCCAAGTGTAACATTCGACAAAATGGGCTCCCAAAGCCCAACCCGTTTTGAAATTTTTCGAGTTTTATTTACTTATTATTATTTTTTTTATAAATAATAACCATTTCATTCGCGAATGTCGCACGATACACTTGGTGCATAGACATACTTATATATATAAAATCTAAAAGTGTATATAAATAAAAATCCCGAAACAAACACTAGCCTG
This sequence comes from Helianthus annuus, assembly GCF_002127325.2. NCBI lineage: Eukaryota > Viridiplantae > Streptophyta > Magnoliopsida > Asterales > Asteraceae > Helianthus > Helianthus annuus. The sequence continues at coordinate 47,830,032 of NC_035439.2, read as the reverse complement.
AAAATTATTACTCTTCCTTGCATGTGTATTTTTATTGAAAATAATAATAATAATAATAATAATAATAACGAGCCATATGATTAATGATAATACATGCACTATAAAAAAATAAAAGTTGCAAGTGTTAGTATTCTAAAATTTCTTGTGCATATCCTTCCAAGTCATAATATTTCATATTTGTAAATTTCTTAACATAGTATGAAATAAAGTTAGTCACAGAAATTTAAAAAAAAAAACATTTGGACCTCTTTAAGTTGCCGCCCAAACCACCTGTACATCTTCTTTTTTCATACTTCCCGATTCCTCGGAACTCGACACAACCTCAATATCACCTCTCGGCACCCTCTCTACTCTTTAAGTCCGAACCCACAGTCTTGCCGGAGAAAAAGGAGATCGCCGGAATTTGCGAGACGCCGGAGACGAACGAAGCTACGACGGGGAATCATTTTGCTTCGTCGAGCAAAAACGCCAAAAACAACCACGGCCACCATCACCTTTCGCATACATATCCATCGTGCTCCCTACAAACCGAAGATATACGGATCTCGTTCGGACCTCTCGCACCCTTGCCGGAACAATTTGGACGTCACCGGGGTTCTACCCGGTGTGAACCGAGACCTTCGGGATTTATGTAACTCGTCGGGTTACGTCGGAACTCAGTTCATCATCTTCCGGTATAATTTTTCCTTCAATTCATTTTAGTTTCTCTTTCTGTTATGAGTTGTTGAAGTTCTTTTTTTAAAAAACAATACAAGAATTCAAACATTCATACCAGATTATACTCATTGTTCTTTTAAAAAAAATAAGGAAGTTGATTATGGTAACTTGTATATAAATTAAATCAAAATAATGGTGTGGTTCTTTTTTTTTGTTGTCTTCTGTCGATTTCATAAGAATGAGGAAGATGACAACTGGATTTGATAATCAAATGAAAATATAAACATAAAATAAAAAAGCAAGACAGAAGGCATGGTACATTGGCTCAAATGTTGAGATTCTTTTTCTTTTTAAAAACCTTGAATTCAATAATGAAAATTCTCCTTATATCCTTTTTTTTAAAACTCTAAAGTTAATTAATAAACAAACTATTTTAACTTTACATAACATTTATTAACGAGGTAAATTATAGTATTTAATCGATTCGTAACCTTAAATATTAGGAATTTTATCTAGCTTGTAAATATCAATTTGATCGCGTTATGATGTTATAATATCTAGGATAATCGCCTTGTTGGTTCTTTCGGATTTTTCTCCATCTTTACTCGTGCGATAATTAAACAAATCTTCGTACGCAACCAATGTGAGTATACTCGATCCCTTTTTTCCCCTTTACACTTTGGGTGCAACATGTATTCTATATTAAACACACTTAACACTTGAAACTTATTTGAAACATGCTCTATCCATTTAAACATGAAACATGAAACTTGTGATACTTGAGACTATTTTGTGCTATGTGAATGTTTAATCCCTGTGTGTAGTTCCGCCTTAACAATAGTAGCGCTATAGGGGTAATGCACCTCCCCCATTTGTAGTCGAGGGGTATTGTTAGGAGGAGACATATTAACCTCCCGTGAAACTTTGGGTTAGGTACTTTAACGCATTGGAAACTTGGGCTATCACTTGGACTGCGTAAACTAGCATGGCTGAAACTATTTTATTATGTTCATGTTGGATATGAGTTTTTATTCTATTATGCTATGTAAACAAACTTGTATACTCGCTCTTTGCTTTTGCATTGAAACTCTATTTTAATACATGTTGCAGGTTGATTATTGAAGTATGGATGATTGATGAAACAAGTTTAGGGTGGCTAGATACACACCTAAATTTATCTATCTTTGTTGTTATGTTACTTGTTGAAACAATGTTGTTATTTCCTTTTAAATTTTGTATGACATTTAGTTTTGAAATGAAACTTGAATTTAATTAAATATTGTCACATAGTGTTATGACGTCTCTAGCAATCTTTACACACTTCGTCTCATCCCGATGTTTCCGCCATCGGTTGGGGTGTGACAGATTGGTATCAGAGCCATAACTATAGGGAATTAGGAAAAGTAGGAATGCTTTAACCTAGTCTATAGTTTTAGAGTTTTATTTTTGTGTTTTGCTTGAAACTACATTCCATGCTACTTTACTTGTCTTTATTCATTCTCTGTTGATCTTTTAAGCATACATGTCACTTATTTGTTAACACTTGACATGCTACACTTGTCTTATTACGTGCTAATACTTGTTTCCTCATTCTACCCTTTATGTGTCATTCTTAACATATTTTTATGTGTTAATAATTGTTTCATTATTCCATTCCTTATGTGTTATTCTTGACATGTTTATACTTGTTCGTCTAATCTTTAACATACATTTTTCCTCTTACATTTTACTCGAGTAATCTAAATCCGACAACACTCATATTGTACAAAAGAGACAAGTTTACCAAAATAGGCGTGAAACCCACAATTTGGTAAACAACTCTCATCCCGCTTGATTTCATTTTGTTGCACGAAATTACACCATTAAGTTAGGAGTGAAATCCACATCTTAATGGAAATTTCAAATTTCAAATTTCAAATTCAATTTCTAGTGGACCCTCGTTAACGTGTCGAAATTAAATTTTGACCCAACGAGTACCAACCACACTTAGGGTACGAGCTCGTCAAGCTAGGGGTGAAACCCGCATCTAGTCGACTAGTCCCACTCCTTGATTTTACATAAATCTCGCCAAGTCTCGAATTTTCGATTGAATTGGGGCATGTAGTAACCGGAAGGGTGAATACCGTTAACCGACTTGTCGGCGAGAGTATACCACCTATTAGGCCAAAGCATGCTCTCGGATTCAAAAGACCTTTCGACCACTTTGGTTAGTCAACGTTTCGTTTTGGAACCATCCAAGTTTCTTTTTATCAGACCTACGCTTTATTATTTTCGATCTTTCATGATGAAACTCCCTCTTGTCAATTTTGAACCATCTTTGAGATTTCACTTTTGCGCATACATCATACTATTACTTTACAAACGAATCTACATTATTAGCATGCATAATTTCACGTAATTTTATTCACACTTTTGTAACAACGAGGGAAGACATATCATCAAGATAGGAGTGATTTCCTTACCTTGACGATTAACTCCGCTTCCTTTCTCATCTTACAACGACCTCACCAACGGATTAGGGGTGATTCCCTTACCTAGGTGATCATTACCAATGCCTTCTTTTAACAGACTATATTATGTAAATGAAATCATGTTTATATCTAAATCATTTATCATTAATCAAAACTCTAATTATTTCAAAATGCATTGTTTGTATAAACGAACATCTTATCTTACGATCTATTTTCATATAGCTCACACACGTGAAATTTGTAACTTTTCCGTAGACGTTTATTCTTCAATATTCAAAATCTTACGAAACACTACACATCAACTTAGTCGGTCTAATGAATCCATTGCCCACAAAGATTTCGTATTCAACGTCATTATTAAGACACACACATCTCATATCATTTTACTAAAGATCTCTCAATTTCAAATTGGAAATCAAACCAACTTTTCATACAAAATATTTCAAATATTATTCGATTGTTTATCAAAACTCTTTTCAAAATCAACACAATATTCAATTAAGAACACCTTTCACGATCACGAAGCTCATATACCCAATTTCTTTTTCTAAGGAACAACATTTTCACAACAATCTCTAAACTCCGAACTTCTTCGTTAATGAATAGTTATTTAAAAACAAGGTAATCTTAGTTACTACTGGAACCTTTTCAACCATTATTCAATACGTTAATTGAATTTAGAACACGTGGGCAAGGAAAGTTCATAAGAACCAACAAATTTTCGACTATATCAACTCTTTAAAAAAAAACGTAATAGCATTTCCATTCGTTTATAGGGCACAACTCACGTAATCAATAGAAGCTTTATACTCTCTTTACATTCACAAACTAGAGTCTATATTTCATGACAACTCAATCTATTTTAATTACACCTTTTGCTCAAACAACTATATATGCATATCATTTTACACGTTTTAGTCAATATCTCTCAACAATCTCACGCACGTCACTCCCTTTTTCTTTCATACTCAAAACTTTTAATCTTTTACGCGCATAAACTCGTGCATCTCGGTTTATACTGTAAATAAAATCATTATTTCCTACATCCATACTTATACATTCTATGCCTTTACTTATGTTCACACTTACACATTTATGTTATACTCATGATTCAAAATTCATATGTTTTACGTTTATACACACACTCACAATTAAACATTTACGTTGTCCTTACATTCATGTCTATACTACATTCGTATTCATATTCATACGAGTTATGTTTTCATTTGCACTTCTACAACTTTGTTACACTTATACTCATACACATGTATTTTATTCACACTTAAACATTCATGTTTTACACTTAATTTTCACATTTACATCCATACTCATGCATCTTGTGTTTATACTCGTATTCACACTCGTACTCGTGTTTATACTCTCATTTATACGATTTATGTTATACTCGTACTCGCATTTATACTCTCATTTATACGATTTATGTTATACTCGTACTCGTGTTTATACTCTCATTTATACGATTTATGTTATACTCGTACTCGCATTTATACTCTCATTTATACGGTTTATGTTATACTCGTACACGCATTTATACTCCCGTTTATACGATTTACGTTATATTCATACTCGCATTTATACTCACGTTTATAAGATTTCTGTTATACTTGTACTTTTGTTTGTACTCTCATTTATACGAATTGCGTCTATACTCACGTCATTCGTTTGTGCTCAAATTGTGCTCACATTTATGCTCATTTTTAATACACGTTATGCTTATACTTTTACCCATACTCCTGACATGCGTTTTGTGTTTATGCTCACGTGCGTGTTCAAAATTAAACTTATACTATACTCATGCTTTTTACTCAAAAAATTTATACATTCGCACATGTACACGGGCGAAACCCGAAGGATTCGCTTACGTTGGACTTATGCTATTTGGAATGTAAACATGCTTATATGCTACATTTCTATACTCACGCATTTTTGTTTTCAAAATTTATGTATACCCTGATTCATACTCAACTGGTACAAGTTATGCGGATCATGCGATGATCAAAATAATCGCGGGTGCACACAGGATTATAGTGATAAGCGTATGAAAACCATAGAGTATACTACTGCGTATGGTGAGACACGAAACGTAACATGACACCGAATACGAAACGGACTTAACGTGGTCAAAACATGGTGGATACGCCGTTGGTACTTCCTATATGTAAGTGTTTCACCATGTTACCAAACTTTCGTAAAACGTGCCATGAGAAATTTAGTGTTTTGCAGACCTTTTGGATCTAATGCAAACTTTAAACAACGCACAAATGCATTATATATGTGAAACCCTACGTGAAATTCAAGTTACGCTATGTGAAAACTCATGTATGCTATGTGGAAATATTGAAAGAAACTATGTGCTATGAGACGCATTCATGAAAACAATTTCCTTAAGCAAACGTTATGATCAAGTCTTATCTATTCCATCTTTAAATCCTTGGAAGTCATCCTATTAGATTTCGAGGACGAAATCGCCTAAAGTAGGGGAGACTGTAACATTCGACAAAATGGGCTCCCAAAGCCCAACCCGTTTTGAAATTTTTCGAGTTTTATTTACTTATTATTATTTTTTTTATAAATAATAACCATTTCATTCGCGAATGTCGCACGATACACTTGGTGCATAGACATACTTATATATATATAAAATCTAAAAGTGTATATAAATAAAAATCCCGAAACAAACACTAGCCTGAAAATTATTACTCTTCCTTGCATGTGTATTTTTATTGAAAATAATAATAATAATAATAATAATAATAATAATAATAATAATAATAATAATAATAACGAGCCATATGATTAATGATAATACATGCACTATAAAAAAATAAAAGTTGCAAGTGTTAGTATTTTAAAATTTCTTGTGCATATCCTTCCAAGTCATAATATTTCATATTTGTAAATTTCTTAACATAGTATGAAATAAAGTTAGTCACAGAAATTTAAAAAAAAAAAAAAAAAAACCATTTGGACCTCTTTAAGTTGCCGCCCAAACCACCTATACATCTTCTTTTTTCATACTTCCCGATTCCTCGGAACTCGACACAACCTCAATATCACCTCTCGGCACCCTCTCTACTCTTTAAGTCCGAACCCACAGTCTTGCCGGAGAAAAAGGAGATCGCCGGAATTTGCGAGACGCCGGAGACGAACGAAGCTACGACGGGGAATCATTTTGCTTCGTCGAGCAAAAACGCCAAAAACAACCACGGCCACTATCACCTTTCGCATACATATCCATCGTGCTCCCTACAAACCGAAGATATACGGATCTCGTTCGGACCTCTCGCACCCTTGCCGGAACAATCTGGACGTCACCGGGGTTCTACCGGTGTGAACCGAGCCCTTCGGGATTTATGTAACTCGTCGGGTTACGTCGGAACTCAGTTCATCATCTTCCGGTATAATTTTTCCTTCAATTCATTTTAGTTTCTCTTTCTGTTATGAGTTGTTGAAGTTCTTTTTTTAAGAAACAATACAAGAATTCAAACATTCATACCAGATTATACTCATTGTTCTTTTAAAAAAAAATAAGGAAGATGATTATGGTAACTTGTACATAAATTAAATCAAAATAATGGTGTGGTTCTTTTTTTGTTGTCTTCTGTCGATTTCATAAGAATGAGGAAGATGACAACTGGATTTGATAATCAAATGAAAATATAAACATAAAAAAAAAAGCAAGACAGAAGGCATGGTACATTGGCTCGAATGTTGAGATTCTTTTTCTTTTTAAAAACCTTGAATTCAATAATGAAAATTCTCCTTATATCCTTTTTTTTTAAAACTCTAAAGTTAATTAATAAACAAACTATTTTAACTTTACATAACATTTATTAACGAGGTAAATTATAGTATTTAATCGATTCGTAACCTTAAATATTAGGAATTTTATCTAGCTTGTAAATATCAATTTGATCGCGTTATGATGTTATAATATCTAGGATAATCGCCTTGTTGGTTCTTTCGGATTTTTCTCCATCTTTACTCGTGCGATAATTAAACAAATCTTCGTACGCAACCAATGTGAGTATACTCGATCCCTTTTTCCCCTTTACACTTTGGGTGCAACATGTATTCTATATTAAACACACTTGACACTTGAAACTTATTTGAAACATGCTCTATCCATTTAAACATGAAACTTGTGATACTTGAGACTATTTTGTGCTATGTGAACGTTTAATCCCTGTGTGTAGTTCCGCCTTAACAATAGTAGCGCTATAGGGGTAATGCACCTCCCCCATTTGTAGTCGAGGGGTATTGTTAGGAGGAGACATATTAACCTCCCGTGAAACTTTGGGTTAGGTACTTTAACGCATTGGAAACTTGGGCTATCACTTGGACTGCGTAAACTAGCATGGCTGAAACTATTTTATTATGTTCATGTTGGATATGAGTTTTTATTCTATTATGCTATGTAAACAAACTTGTATACTCGCTCTTTGCTTTTGCATTGAAACTCTATTTTAATACATGTTGCAGGTTGATTATTGAAGTATGGATGATTGATGAAACAAGTTTAGGGTGGCTAGATACACACCTAAATTTATCTATCTTTGTTGTTATGTTACTTGTTGAAACAATGTTGTTATTTCCTTTAAAATTTTGTATGACATTTAGTTTTGAAATGAAACTTGAATTTAATTAAATATTGTCACATAGTGTTATGACGTCTCTAGCAATCTTTACACACTTCGTCTCATCCCGATGTTTCCGCCATCGGTTGGGGTGTGACACCAAGGGGCTCATTTGTGAATGTAAATATCGTGAGAGGTTATTTAGAAACTTATTTTAGGTATGCTAACATTTCCAGTCCTTTCAATATCAAAGTTTTCGATTTTTCGAAAAATTAGTCCCTAAATTTCAATGTTTGACTTCATTAGGGTTCATTACACGTGTCAATACTTCATTGGACGTGATTTTACGAGGTGTTACAATGAGGCACCGTGAGTTAGGCTTACCATCACGATCTATGCCATATAAATCATATTGCAATGATACGATAAAAGAAATTGACATTCGAAATCTAAGCTACTCTATCTCCTATACTAAAGCAAAACATCTTTGCCACATGCCATTTATTTAGGAAATTATTTTGATGAGTTAGAATTGATTTTTGAGCAGCAATAGGTTTCTCTATCTTTCACATACGATTCATAAAACACTAAATCTATCTTTCATCTATCGCCCTTCCCTTTTTCTTCTTCTTTGATTATCTTTCCCTTCTCACACCAACCTAACCCTAGATTACTTCCACACCTTTCAACACTCTCCTCCTGAATAATGGTAGTGGCAGCAACAATTATTATGTTGTTGATTGGTGCAAAGGGCTTCCGATTAAGTGCAACGTTTTTATCTGGCGAGCTGAGATGAACAAAATCCCTACAGCCGTGGAACTGGTTAAAAGAAGCATTAATATTACTAATACAAACTACCCTTTTCCGACTTCGAGGACGAGACGGTGGAGCACTTATTCCGTTTGTGCTTAGTTGCCTCAATTGTGTGGCAACAAATTAGCAGATGGTGCAAATATCGCTAGCATCTTCGCGTTTTTGTTTAGAGGTTTGTTAGAATATCATAATTCTAGTGGATTAAAAGATGGGACTGCTGAGGCTCTGAAAGGCATCATCAGGATTGCTTGCTAGAGTCTGTGGCGAGCAAGGACCGGGTTAAGATTCAACAACAAACCGGTCAGAATAGAAGACATCATTAGCGAAATAAAGGCGGTTGGGATTTTATGGTTTAAAAATAGGTCTATACTGAGGAACATTACATGGGAGAACTGGTGTAAATTTGTAATTATGTAAGTTTGTGGTTGTGGTCGCCCGGTTTGGGTTTGGCCGTGTTTTAATGAAGTTTTCGTTTAAAAAAACACTCTCCTCCACCATTTTTTTATGATGATTGGTGTTTCAGATTTGTGTAATCTTGATTTACCAATCCTTTCTTCATCGATTATTGGTATTGGAACATTGATTAGCACTCTCAAAGCCTAGATCTTAGTCCAAAGCAACCAACAAAAGTTATGTTTTCACATATACAAACCCTAGGTTTCTTCCTCTCTACCACCTACTTTTCAGCAACACAAGAAGTCGACTTTGATAGATCTAGAGTGATGTTATGTCTGCTGCAATTGGGGAGACATGAGGGGGTTAGGGTAGTCATGGTGCTTCTGTAACGGCGGAGGTAATCGGAGAGAACCAAAGCCTCTATTTTTCCGGCAAAGGTTCTGTAATGTTTCAATCCTAGTATGATGTTTATTGTATGTATTCACTATTTTAATTTAAAATTGGTGATGTTTATAATAACACTCCGAGAAAACTAATGTTTAGAACATATGTAAACGTTTTTATAGACTTCATTTGAGGCACAACAAGATATACAGTTGATGCGGTTTGCTGACTATTTTGGTTGTGCATTCGCTGGTGTGAGGCTAGAGGGTATGGTGATGGTCCTCCAAGGAAGGATGATCCGCCACGTAGGCGCCACGTCATAGTCCTCCCAAGGATGGTCCATCCCACAAAACTAGAGGGTATGGAGGATGGTCCTAGATGATCCTACCCCACCACTTTTATGTTTTTTTTATTTTTTTAATCTTCTACTTTTTTTTAACATTTAACAAATAAACTAACAAAATATTTTCATTAATATTAAAACCACATTACATAAACTTAAAAAAAAACATAAACTTAATAAAAAAAACATAGACTTAATAAAAAAAACATAGACTTAAATAATTTGATGCTTCTTCATGATGTCGGTTTGTAGTTTTTTCAACATCGAACGTTTCGGCTCGGGATACTCATCGACATCCATCGTTATTATTTCCCATTCCTTGAGCCGAATCTTATCATCGGAAATTCGGATTTTCTCATTGGACAATCGGACCTTTTCGCGTAACTTTTCTTCCGCCACACGAGTCTTTTCTTCAACGGCCCGCTCCTTCGCCTTCGCCTTTTGGGCCGAGACGTCCGTGTACGTTTTAAAGTGTTCCATAAACTCTTACATCTTCGGGTCCACCTTTACCTTTTCTTTCCCCTTCGCTCGTTCCTTCTTTGATTTGTCCCGGCTCGTTGGACGCTCCGCTTCATGTACGGCGTATTCCTCTTCGTCAAACTCGGCGTCATCATTTAAGTTTATGTGACACCTTGCGTCCGATCCACCGGCGCTATAATTACCCGATTCCGATGTCCTTTGCCGCTTCGCTATCTCCACCTCTTTGGGAATCGGCGCCCATTTTTGGTACGTTTTCAAAACTTCCCACTCGCGAACGTGTGCAAAGTTGGTATTACCATTGTTCGCCTTATACTTCTCCAACGCTTGTTTAAACACATCCTCGTCGCTCATGCCACTACGACGCCCACTTGTATATATTTTAGGAATAATGTAAATTGACGAACCCGTTCATTTTCCTCCACTTTGATCACACTGAGTCGATATCTCGATACGGGCCTTGGTCCATAAGCTCGAGGAACTTCGCCAAAACCTTGGTCCAAAACACGTCACCCGTTTGATTATTACCTATAAAAAGAAAACAAACAAAATAATTCTAAAGTTATAATTCTAAAAAAAATATATAAACTGTTAACAAAAAGATAAACTTTAAAAAAAAATATATAAACTTTAAACAAAATATATAAACTGTTAAGAAAAATATAAACTTTAAAAAAATATATAAACTTTAAAAAAAAATTATAAACTGTTAAGAAAAATATAAACTTTAAAAAATATATATAAACTTTAAAAAAATACCAACCTTTTGTCGGGTGTGTAGACGTGCCTATGTAAGCCTTAGCTAAGGCTTCTTCTTCGATTGGCGTCCACGGTTTCGCCTTCGGTTTGTCACCCACCACTTGCTTGCCTTTTTTTTTTGTTTGCCTTTTTCTTTAGGCTGTTGGGTTTCGGGAACAACCTCCACATCGTCGTCGGGTTCGGATTGTTGAACGGGTTGCGTCGGGATCGGTTGGGGTTGAACGTGTGGCGTCGGGTTCGGTGGGAAATTAAAAGCACCCCGCATCATCATTTGTTGAAGGGCTTGATTTTGAGAGAATTGAGCGAATTGGTTCGGTGATTGTTGGAATGAGGCAAAGGCATTTGATGAGTATTGCGAGAATTGGTTCGGTTCTAGCGTCGGATAATATCCCGGAACCGAGAAAACATTCGGTTGGGTCGGGTTGTTGGGATTGTTCGGGTTGGTTGGATTGTTCGGGTTGTTCAGGTTGTTGAAGGGATCCATGGTAGAGTATAAGGTTATAAAAGTGGAAGAAGATTTATAAAAATAAAGTGAGAGGGATGAGAAAATGGGGTTAAAATGGTGAATGGAGGTGAAAATGGATTTGAAATTTATATATTTGTTTTTTTTTTTTGACCGTTGCTTTTTGGGGAAAATGGATTTTTTTTTAATTTCTAACGGTTACTTTTAGGAGGGGGGGCCCACTTTAATTTCTTGGTCGCCATCGTCGAGTATGAGACGTTTAGGACGGGACCGGGGGGAGGGGGGCGGCACGGTGTGCCGGCGTTGTCGGGCCTCGACGGGGTGGGGGACGGTCCCCATACCCCTTAGCCTGAGTGCTTTACAATTTCATTGGGTGAAGTAGTTTAGAGAATCTCCTGTTGCGACTGTTGTCGATGTAAGTTCTCTTCTTGGGTCTATGCATATACTAGAATAAAGGATTTTTAACTTTTACTGTCAATTAATCTGTATTTTGTGTATATGTCTATGTTTTCTACTAAATTATAAAACAAATGGTAGATTACGAATCAATTACTTACCTTCCGTGTTTGATGACTTCGACGATGAAAACTAGTGAATGGCGATAGGGATGATGTTCCATGTTGAAGAGGGAATATATAACCAATATTAGATCGTAATCTCTTCTTTGTTTGGGGATATGACGAGGGTGTTTGGGATTGCTTATTTTGGACCTCTTTTAACTTATTGACTTTATCAAAGTTAATAAGTTATTTTATAGTGTTTGGTAAATGCTATAAGTCCTTCTACAATGATTTTTAAATTGTATTGAAAAAGGGGATTTTTGAGAAGTTAGAAATTGTAACTTCTCAAAAAAGAAAGGACTTTTGTGTTGAACTTCACATTATACCCCTGAAAAAGCCATAAGTTAACCCAAACACTTTTTTAGAAACTCCTTCCTTTTGAACTTAAATACGTAATCCAAAACAGACCCAATATTAGCTATGGAATTGAAGTAGAGGGAGAATCGGGTAAAATAGAGAACCAAACACCCTTTTATAATTCTCTCACAATGGTCCATTACATTCCTACACCAAGGAAAAAGAATAGGTTTGTTTGGTATGGGGTAATGGAATGGATGAAGGAATTGAATGGACGAGGTAATGGAATGGACGAGGGAATGCAATGGATCATTACCATTCTATGTCTTGTTTGGTTACCATATGAATGGAATGAATTATTATTGTGTATTGTTCGGTAGGCAAGAAAAACGGAGTAATAAAATTAGTGGAGTGGTGGTGGTGGTCGGTGGTAGTGATTGTGGGTGGTTATAGGTGGCGGTGGTGGGTGTCGGCGATGGGTGGTGGCGGCGGCGAGTGGCGGTGCGGCGGTGACGACAGTGGTGGTGGCGACAAGGTGGTCGTTGGTGGTGGGTGGTAGCAAAGGTGGCGGTTGGTGGCGGCGGTGGCGGTTGGTGGTGGCGTCGACGATGGTGGTGGGCGGCGGCGGCGAGTGGCGTTGGCGATTGGTCGCAGCTGTGGGTGATAACGGTGGTGAGTGGGTGGCGGCGGCGGTGGCTATCGGGGTGAGGTGGTGGTGGGTGGCGGCGGTGGTGGGTTGTGGCGAAGGTCGTGGGTTATGGTTGTGGCGAAGGTCGTGGGTTATGGTGTTGTTGTTGAATGGTGCAAGAGGGGATGGAATGGAAAAAAAAACATGGGGGTGGAAGGAATGATTTTGAGGGAATTGAATGCCTTTTAGAATGGGTAATTCCATTCCCTTAACCAACCAAACACTCTTTTCTTCATTCCCTCGTAAAGAGATCTTAATTCTGGTATGAAAGGAGATTTGAGCCGGAGTCGATCGTTTGTAGGTTGTGTGATTTACCCACTTGAGCCAACAATTTCTTTGATTCACTTTTCGTTTCGAAACTCTAAAAAACCTATCAATGACACTTGATGTGTTACCCACCGATACTTGGAACTAATAGCTATTGTAATATTTTTTCTATCCTGGTTTTTCAGACCGAAAAGTGGGATTGGCAAGGAAGATCATTTGCAAACAAGATTCAATGAACAAATTTATTTTATCAGTTATAAATATATTTAGGTGGATTCACTAGAGAAACTCTAAAAAAGTAGGGAACCGCATGGGAACCAGCTCAAATGAACTCTGATTGAACTCATCATGCGGCATTGGAACCGGTTTGTTGTGACATATATTCTTGCTTGTTGACTTATGCTTTGCTGGGCATAGGCTTTATTAGACATATGCTTGACTGGATACAAGATTTGATTGTCAACTTGTTTAATAACCACCGTGCTATATAAATTTCTCTACATGTGTCTTAAACCTATGAGTAACCAACTTTTTAGTTGGCGTATTATTTTCAAGTATGCATTCAGGGGAACTCGAGATACCATCCAAGTCAACTTTTTCTACACGTTGTGTCTTAAACTTATGAGTAACCAACATTTTTCGAGACTTTAATTTAGCAACTTAGACACGAGTTTGTTTGGACATAAATGATCATAGACTTCACACGATGAGCTTTCATGGATATATCTTGTTCCGTTGTGCATGTATGGTATCAATAGCCACGTCCAGACCCCCTTGTTGGGGTGTGAATCATGGAAACCAGGACATCACCCTTGGCAAGGGAGGGAAGTCGCCCATGGGTAACCTCGTACTTCCCTTCTGACCAACCAAGCTGGCGCTCGAGGATTAGACCCCCCCATATGGAACATTGGCAAGAACCTACCCCATGTGATGCAAAATAATCATGTAATGATTATCCAAGTAAAACAGATATTTACCATTGCTTTCAATTTCAATTGAAACACCAAATTTGTATTAAAAAGATCGTCTAGTGAATTTGAAATTTAAGAATTTTGTTCCTGGTGTCATAGAAACAATAAACACCAATATTGGTATCATGCCTATGACATTATGCATTCAATTGCTTCCTTGCAAATGCCCGTCATCGTAGCCTCAGGTCCATAAACCTACAAAATATTACATATACCATGATCAACCCAACCCATCTCACAATCGCATAATCGTATTTAGTTAAATATCCTTCATACCTCCAGGGGTACTCCTAGTTCCTCTCCCAATGCACGCATCTTTGCCAAACCAGTCTGGTAATTAGGACCCCCTCTTCGAACATATATGTGCATTCTTGCGGCTTTCAACTTTGACTCCTAAATGATCATAACAACCATTTTAATACAAAAAAAAAAAAAAAAAAAAAAAAAAAAAAAAAAAACCATTTGACCCATTGCAACCTCAAAACCACACCCACCTTTTCCCTAAGAGCTCGGATAATCCCATTAAAAGTGGCAGCCACATCCGTAAAGTTAGCGATGCCTCCACCAATTAGAAGGGCTCTTTTATGACCATCAGGATCTGCAGTAGCACACTGGAGACAATTTGAGTTTATTACTTCATTCCAGATGTTAAAAAAATAAAGAACAAGAATGGATTCTCATACATCTATCACAATTCTAGCGTACTGCAACACCTCTTCCTCGTTAGGAGCTCCACTATACTCTGCGTAGTTACCAAGTTCTGATGCATAGCCTAAATCTCCAACCTACCTTATTGGAGAACCATGTAATATTAAATATTTTTATTTGCGGTGAAATAATTTGAATATGGAATACTTACTGTATCTGCGTATATTACACTAGCACCACCTCCAGCAACCATCGTCCATATCCGTCCCTTAGGATTTAACACAGTGAACTTTAATGAAGCACTAGTCTGTCACCCAAAAAGAATATGATGAGAAATATGAAACCACATGGAAAGGAATGTATCACATGAAACATATCGTTCCAGTAGGGATGTCCTACATTCATTATTGTCTATTTTTTCCCAATACTTTCATAATTTAAATAATGTGCTGAGTATGGTTCAATAACAGTATTATAAGAAGTTGTATGCATTAAAAACGGAAATTTTTGTTTGAACCGTTTGAGATGAAATACAGCCCAAATTAAGAAATCCATAAAACGAACTGATGATCAATAACATATTGCCAACAAGATGCAAGCGAGGCCAAAACGTCAGTCAGACATTGTATGCGCTTACCTTTTCATCTAACGTGTGAATGAAGCTCTCCGTAGAGCTTAGGACCCTTCCAAATGGTAATGGAAACTCTATGTTACCCCACCTATATGAAAGCAAAAATATTGAGATAGCTATATTCCAAAATATAGAATGTGAATCAACAACCGAAGCATACTTTTTGAAGTTCTTAAATGCTGCAGTGTCATCCAACTCTCCCCTCATATCCAAAGGGAAGGGCTCTCCGTTAACCAACGTAAATGGATTCATCTCTAGGAAAGTAAAATCTAAATCTGTCCAGACAAACACCAAGTGGGTGATTGTGAAAACTTAAAGCACACAACTGGCAAAAGAAAATAATTCATCTCAATTGTTGGAGATAAAAACTAGAAGGTTTAGGTAGTAGCATGTACTAATATGATTGATCCCCGACACAAGAAAGTATATATAACATGGATGTGAAGACCCCTAGTTTCTTGAATTATCAATAGACGAACACAATCCCTCTCTTTTCCTAAAAAAAGTAGCAATTTTTTAAATCTGTGTAGCATACCTTGAAATACAGTAAACACACCCATTATGAAATTTCCAATTCTAGCTCGAACCTGGTTTAATGATGAAAAGAATACAATCAGATGCAAAATTCATGCTACAAACATATAGGGTGTGTGTGTGGGTTTGAAAACACTAATCAAACAATCACGTTTCAGTCAAAACACTTATCAAACAGCATCAGACCAACATTTTAATTTTTCTATTACAACCAAGTCCAGACAGACAGCCTTTGACTCAAGGCTAAATCATAAAACTTTATCAAACATACATACATACATACCCTTGGTATAGTATGTTATGGTTTTTGACACCAAGAATAAAAGAAAGGGGTCAAGCACCTTTGGTCATTTATAATGAAGGACTGGAAGTAACCCACCTCTAATGGGAGAGTAGCAATTAATGGAGCACAAGTCTCTAGCGTGATAGGTTTATCGGTTGGGAGAAAGACGGTCTTAACCTGGACTAGGATGAGAAAACAATAATGAATAGGTAAAATTTGAGAGCTTTTATTTTAGAGTCATGATGAACTACTCACCTTCTCCCAGTTTTCTTCAATATCAATACCACCACATTCTGAAAAGCTAATGGTGCTACCAAGCCTCTCAGAGACAATAGAAAGATAATATTCTTCATCATGTGGAACAAATGGTTCCACAATAAATGTTGTTATTGGTGCTTTACATCCACCCATCTCAACCTACACAGATGTGGCAAAAGGAAAGAATACAACAAACACTTTTTGAATCATCTATTTAATGCGAGTGAACACAAAATCCAGATTATTCTAATACCTCAACACCAAGACGAGCTTTGACAAAATCGGCAACTTGGGCGACATCTAAGTTCAAGGCAACCAAGCCACTCTTGCCGCGCTTTCCAAAAAGCATATCAGGTTTCACAACCAGCTTTGTTGATGAAAGCCATGGTTCCTTGTCTGTCAACTCAGTAAAGTCTGTGGATGCATTCACCTAAAAAAAATAATCAATGTTTACCTAAATTATCACACTTACCTGCAGTAGTAAACCCACACAGCATATGTATATTAAATTCCCACCAGAGCAGAGCAAATCTGTAGGTCGATCCCTGCAAGTCTTTTCAGATTTTCCTTCAAAAGCCTTTTGGAATCATACTCTCTGATCTTCTTTCTCGCCATCCTTACTTGCTGGATCTTTACAACGAATCTGAATTTGTATAAACAAACGATTGTGGCTTTGCTTACAAGATAAAACTGGTTGATTGCAGGACGGGTAGTTGGTTGGTAGACAAAATTAATTGGTGGGTGGTTAGTTGGCGAGTAGATCGAGGAATGATGATGCTACACAAATTACTTGATATTTCCTTTTAGAATTTAGAACATGGGGTGTGGCCAATGAGCTAGTGGAGTGGTAAGGGAGAGATCTTGTGTTCCAAGTGATTCAAGTTCAATTCCTACCCCTAGCATTTAGTTTCTGCGGCACCTGGTGATGATGGGAGACTAGGCGAGTAAGCGGTGATCGCTAGTTCGATCCTTGAACTGAGCGGGTTTTACCTCACCGCACTGTCGTGCCTTCGGGCGAGTGTTCACGGGCTTTGGCCCTAGGTGAGGGTTTTCCCCGGTTCGAAAGGCGAGTGTATCCCGATGTGGTGAATTTCGCCAGTAGCCCATTTGGAGGATTCGTTGGCCGTTCAAAAAAAAGAACATGGGGTGTGGTGGGGCGTGGATTTGAGGCATGGGTTGACATGTGGAGTTCGAGCCCTTCGCTGGTGAGTGACGTGTCCGTGGGGTATGGCGGGGCGTGGCTTGGCCAGGTATATTTTAAAATTTAAACATGGCCCGCTATGCCCTAGCCAACAAGCCAATAAGAGTCGGCCACATAGGATCGCTAGCATGCCCCACGCCCGGTCTTAAACTCTCGCCCAAGGGGCCACGTCCAAACCCAAGCCCACCCGGGGTGGTGACTTGGGCGTTTCTCTCCAACCCACGCCCCAACCCCGCCCCATACCCCATAGTCTTAAGTTTTATTATTTATCTTTTTTTAAAGGTGAATTTCTATAATCATTTTGTTTTTGCGCTTTTTACATATTTCCCCCTTTTAAAAGGGCTTATTACGTATTTCCCAAACAAGAAAAATAATTACATATTTCCTCTTTTTTCAGAAATTACTCAATTACCCTTTTTCTTCCTACAATCTTTTCCTCTCTCCACGCCAAACCCTACTTCAGACTTCGTTGGTCTTCTTCCCCTTCCCCTGATAATCGTTAAAGTGCACACGGCACCAAAGGAGACGACACCAAACCCTAGACGAGCAGAAGAAGACGCCACCAACATTGTTCTTTTCGGCAGCTGAATTTCGCAAAGTTTTTTTGGACTTAGTTGAAGAAACCATCTCAATTTTGACTGTTTTAATAGTTGGATTTCTTCAAGGGCTTCTAGATTGTAAATCGATAATGATTTTGGTTTGTAACATGTCTATATGCTGAATTTACTTGCAGGTGTGCTTTAGGATGTGGATTGTAACTTTAAGTAGGTTGCTTTGAGAAATCAACTAGTTACATAAATCATAACTAGGTTCTGTTGACTCTCACCAAAGGAATTAGCTTGTATTTGAGGAAATTTTTATTTATATATTTCTTTTGTTTATTTTGGATTAGCTTAATTGATTCGAGGCTTCATAGTTGTATCATTATGTTATATTCAAAGGCAATTTGAAACCTAAAGTTTTAGTGTAATTGGAAGTAATTTCTTTTGATCCATATTTCATAGTATTGTTCTACATCTGGATGTATTCTATATTTTATATAACTCTTCAAATTTCATCTCCTTTAAATTCTGTAACTGTTAAAAAACTACAAATTCAAACTCTGCTCGTTCTCAAATCTCTCTTCCTCCCTAGAGTCTCTCTCTGCCCTTTTTGCGACTCGCCACCACCAATCACTGCTGTTAACCTCACTCTCTAGAAATTAACATCCCATAATCCTCTCTCTAAAGTACACTAGCTTCTTTCAACAACTCTAGTCTCATTGTCACAACACAACACAATTATGAGTATGTATTGTTTGAGAAGAGTAGCAAGTAGAAGAACTGGGGAAATACTATATGAATTAGGGAAATATGTGATTGAATGATGATATTAGAAAGGGAAATATGTAAATATTTATTTAATAACTCATTAAGGGTAAAATAGTCATTCAATAAGAGTAATTTTAATAAAATGGGGAAATATGTGATTGAATGATGATATTAGACAGGGAAATATGTAAATATTTATTTAATAACTCATTAAGGGTAAAATAGTCATTCAATAAGAGTAATTTTAATGAAATGGGGAAATATGTAATATATATGGGTTAGGGAGGGGAAATATGTAATATATATAGGTTAAAGAAAGGAAATATAACAACCCTCCAAAATATTTTCAACACCCTAATATATTTTAAAATGCCCTTATATGTCTTAAAACATACCCCGTATGCGAAAACCGAGCCCAAAATACAATATATAATTAAAAATTAAATTAAAAAGCAGAAAATGGAGTCGCTCGCGGGCCGCGTAGCCTTTGGCTACGTCTTACGCGGGCCGCGACATAGTGCCACCAGGCGAAACCCCAGCCCGCCACGTGGTAGGCCACCCGGAGAAGCTAGATTGTTGAATCGACGAAGCTAGGCCCTACAGACCTACTACGCGGGCCGCGAAGGACTATCCTTCGGCTTACGCAGGCCCCGAGGGAAGGCGAAAGGTCACCTATAAATAGAGGCCTTCAGTCTTCAGTCGAACTCGCTCATTCCTTTCTTTCTCTCTCGAATTTCTATAGAGTTAAAGTAATTTCCGGGCCTAATACCCCCTAAATAACGAAGTTCTGCTCCGTTGTAAGTATCATAACCCCGGTTACGTATTAGGTACGTTGCCCGATTGATCCAGGGTTCCGTAACGGCTGTCGTGGTTCTGCCCGACGTGGTCGTTGGAATGCCATCTCGGGGAGGGTATTGTTAATATAAATATTGGGTTATTATACTAACGCGTGTGCATTTGTGTAAATTATAGATAATCACAAGGAAACCCTTAAAGAAAACCTAAGACAGCAATGCGAGTAATCTCCTTTTTGTTAACTGTTTTTACAAAACCTCACTTAATTAATAATATATTAAATAGTTATTGAGTATTTGTATTCTACAGTTATCGTCGGTATGTTGGGGTTTTTTATACAAAATTTGTTATTGCCTTACGAGGAGTAACATGACCACAAGTCGGGTTGATAGTACCGTGGGTGGTAATTGAATAGATGGAAACAAATGTAATTGCGCGAACGCCCTCAATACTGTACAATGGTCTTTATTAAACTTGATTAAACTGGGATTCACTCACCAGTATTTCCCACTGACAAAATGTTTTTAAACGCGTTTCAGGTAACAAAATGTGAAAGCCAGATAGAAGTCAGCTAGACAGCACTGAAGGCTTGGAAAAGTGGCAATAAAGTTACCTAAAAATAAAGAGATGTTTTATTAAATAAAATAGGGTTTATCCCTATGAAAATGTGTGTACTTGAAACTTGGGTTTTTCCCATGTGTTTGATATATTAAAAGAGTGGTATTTTACCCTGATAAAATATTTCCTAACTACGGTCCTGATGTAATTTCCGCTGCCAAAATGACAAACCTAGATACCACCAAAACTGGCCGTGGCCGCCCGTTCCCGGGTTGTTACGGGACGTGGGTTGCGACAAAAGTGGTATCAGAGCTAAGCCACTGATTCGGCCACAAAAGTGTCCTGCTGACACCAAGATATTATTTAATATGTTAGGAAATAAATTACGAAACTACGTGCATATTTGTATTTTATGGTTGTGTGTTATTTGACTATTTGTTAGTTTACAGTATGAGCGACCAAGGACCTTCCGACCCGTATCGTCAGTTGTCCAGCTCACCTAGGAGCGAAGGCACCTCTGTGACAACCGGTACCTAATGGCTTCTAATTACGCGATTAACAAATGTTTAAGCCGATAATAAGTAGTGTCTAAGGCACGAATTAACATAATTAGGCTCTTGGTATGCCTAGGAACGCTGATCGGATGTTGTAGTGCACGTATGAGGATTTTCGTGAAATCTACTGAATATTAAGCGATAACGAACTGACACCGTACAAACTACTGACAATGCCGACAAGTACGAAGTTTATACGTATAATTTAAACTTATGGATTTCGTTTTTCGAAATAATCACGCTTCTAAACATCATAACACGCAAACGTGAACGAAAAATGCTACTGTAGGAATGCACCGACAACAAAACGGAAACATCAGACACGCGTATTACCAACAAACCGAAGTTTTGTGATATATTTAGCTTCGATTTCAAATTTTATTACCCGTAGTTGAAAACTGATTGCAAAGCGGACCAGAAACAATGAACGACACGTTTTACGCGATATTAACGCAACCTACGGACGAGCGCCTCGATTATAAATTTCTGACGTAATTTTGAGGGTTTCGGCTCTAACATTTAAGTTACGACAATTTATGGAGTTTGGGAAACGAAAATGGGCCTCATAAACGTAACGGGCCGCTCAAAACACTAGTTACGGGCTTGTGGGCCCTGGGCCCAAGCCCATTAGGAAAAACCTAGTATATATAAGAAACATTATACTACTTGGTGTTCATTTGTTTGTGAAAACCCTAGCTAGACTAAACATTTGCGTACACAACCATCCATCTGTTCATCTTCAACAATTGGAAAACCCAAACACCAAAACTCCCAAACCCCCATCTTCTCATTCACAACCCAAACACAGAGGTTCCATCCATCTCACCTCCCCTCCCCCTCGAGCTCAGATAAGCAACCGGCACAAGGAGCCGACGAGCCGGCGGTTCATTCCGGTCAGGCGAGACACCTACCCCCCCCTCGATAGACGAAACAGACCACCACCACCATCATCGGGTGGTGGTGAGTGACGGCTGCAGACGAGAGAGAGAGAGAGAGAGGGAGAGAAAGAGAGAGATATGAAGCGGAGAGATAGCGGCGGCGCCGTTGATGGCGGCGGCAACGGAGGAGACGGCGGTGGTGTCATTTTATTTCGACGAAAGTCACCGGTAAACCCTCCTACTCTCTTTCATTTGAAATTTCTCATATGTCAAGTGTTGATCGACAGAGAACTAATTTTTTTTTGTTCGATGCTGAAGACGATCTCAAATGATTTTAATAACAGCGGTGGTCCGACGGCGGTGAGGCCACCGGAGCCACGCCGTCTACAGCAGCTGAGGTGGTTCTTATTTCGAGTGCCACTTTTTGATTCAGATGATTTCTAGTTTGTTTCGGAGACACGAGTGGTTCAGTTTTAGATTTGGTGTGGTTTCGGGTTCGAGTTGTTTTCAGATCTGTGTCGGGTTATTCAGGATCTACTCGAGTCAACCATGGGTTGTTCGGATCAGATTTGGTGCAGTCGACTCGGTCGAACCCGAGTCAAGCCCGGTCAACACAGTCAACTGGTCAAACTCAGTCAACAACGGTTAAACAGGTCAACGCCCGGTCAACACGAAGGACCCGGTAAAGTTTTAAGCGTAGCGAATTAGTTACGTTAGATTTTATTTAGTAGTTACGCGACCGAGCTCGAACCGTTTCGTTTATAAATTAGTTTACATTTATTATACTCGACAAAAATTTTATATAGATTGATTATATTATTGAATTGTCGTTGAAAATTGTTGAGTTTTGATTTAAAATATCGACACTTTGATTGTCGGGATCGTCCAAAAACAGAGGAAACTCTGTCCGTTTCTTGTTAAAACCCCGGATTACAAAACATATTTATAGTTTAAAAACGACACTTGACGAGATCCGAGGTTTGTTATAAAATAAATATAAAGAATATAAAGATATCTTTATTTTGACGACGTTATAAGCTAATGAAACCCGATGCTCATTTAAAATAAATATAATGTATGTATTTATTTCGAATATCAATACTCCCGGACACTTTTGCAAACAGATATAAGGTATATACTTATTGCGAACATCAATACTTTCGAACGCTTTTACAAATGAATATAATGTTTATATTTATTTCGAACGACTATTATTCGCCGATTATTTAATATAAATATAATTGTGTATATTTATTTCACCATCGATACTTCGTGTAATTTTATTAAATAAATATAATGTTTTATATTTATTTCAAGCGTCAACGATAGATTGTCGTACCATATATATATTTATTTATTCTCATCTTACGAAGACTTCAACGAGACTTACCGCTATCCCTCTACGTATTTCTAATCGCAACAACTAACACGACGCCGTAAGTATATTTATATCTACATATATAAATTTATACATGTTCTAAACCATTCGAAAACTAAGTCGTTTTCAAGACTTAGATTTATCCGAATATAAACGGGATCAAATAACCATAGACTGGTTACTCTAAGTCAAAATAACAACCCCTTCGGAGAGTCGTTTTGTTAACGACTCGGTAGAGCTCGGACACGTAGTTTAGCTACGTTGATTTAACTAGAGAACTTATAATTATTCCTTGATTAGGAATGTTTTAGTTGCACGCTAGCGAGTTCACATTCGTGGGATGACACTACGGAATCACATTTAGCTAGCTATGCACAGGAATATACAGGTGAGTTCATAACCCCCACTTTTTACTGTTTTACATTTTTATAAAATGTTTTCGGGGGTGGAAAGACATACAAGTTTTGCAAAATCACACAAGGTTTCGATAAATGAATATTGCATATTTATAAACCATTTTGCGACATGATTTTAACAAACTCAAATGATTTACGAAAAGATTATGCTAAACATACCGGTTTATAAAAACATTAGTGTTTTTCGAAACATGCATGAGTTTTAATAACACGAATGGCGTGGGCAAAGGCCCAAGGACATGGGCAGAGGCCCAAGGACATGAATAACTCTCACATTATACGTTAACTAGGGTATGGTTAAGCTAGGGAATGAACTGCTAGATCAGGTGAGCGAATAGTAATCTCTCTTAAGTGCCATTAATCTTGTATAAGACCGAGGGCAAAAGTGGTAGATCTATCGGGTGTAGCGAGCCCCACTCTTGGGTTCTTGTGTGACCCATGTAGTGCTTTTGTTGTTCTAACCGGGTGGACCGGGGGAAATCCGCTAGGGTTGAGTGCTTCCTATGTCGCCACACATATTAATGTCCTTGCAAAACATTAACGATCTGTTCATAGACGCTTACATACCAGTTTTAATACTCAGATTTTCAAATGTTTTTAAGATTCATTTGAAGTAAACTCACAAATACATGGATTTACAAACTTTGGTAACGTTTTTCAAACTATACCTAAGTAAGAGGACACGCTGATCCTGCTTACAAAGGTTCGTTTGGGCTCGGCCCAATCTCTCTCGTGCAATGCACAAAGACTATTGTGGGCTAGACTCACAATTTTTCATATATCATGCCAAGAAAATAATTTTACTATATTTTCTCAACAACTTTGAAACCGGTTATCAAAAAGATTTATTTTAAATCTTTTCAAAACAAACTATGACCTCGCTCAACTTTATGTTGACTTTTTCGCATGTTCTTTCTCAGGTTGCATTTTTAAGACTATGGAACGGTTGGAATAGGAGAACCCACGGGATTTCGAGTACTTAGTGGGCGTGCATTGTTTAGAAGTCTTAGCTTATTTGCTTCCGCTGTGCAATGAAGATACCAGTCCAGTCACGCCAGCTCTGATATTTCGGGGTGTGACAGATTGGTATCAGAGCTATAGGTTTCAGCGAATTAGGTTTCTGTAGAGATACCTAGGCTTTAACCTCACTATCATCTGGGGACGTATATATCAAGAATTGAACACGTACAGAACGCCTAAGACTCGAATATGGGTTCCAACCGTTGCCAAGAACAATGAGTCAACTGTTTTGATTTTAAACATGCACAAGAGTTGCGTTTGATACACGATACACGAAACGATTACATACAGTAAGCAAAACTTTGAGAGTTTTGATAACATGCATTTAGGACCTTCGGAAAACTTATGTCTAAACTTATTAAAGGTCCTCACTTAGAAACTGCGACTATTAACTCGGGCAAACGCCATTATATTATGTCGTCTATGCTACCTTACTTACCCGAGCAGGTAACCTACATGGAACGAAACGCTATTGCGCAACTATACGTCAGCGGATGTCGAAGTACATCACACACGATTTTCGAGGCAAGGCCTTGGGGAAAACACACTTGGGCACGACAACAATGATGTTAATTCTGTCAGCGGGAGAACAACAACCGAAATGCAGTACTTTGCTACGTGATCTTGCAAATGACACGAGTCACGCTGAGGTATGTTAAAACAAGATTTCACAACAGTCGATACTTAGTCTAAGGAGACTCACAATTGTTGGCGCTTCAAAAGAAGTCACATGTCTTCGCATTCCCTCTACTTCATTCATGGCGATTATGCTACGTACAACATTCTATGGTAATGTCACATAACAACCAATCATCAAGTGAACTTCCAGGTAAAGTCCTTAAATTTCTTTTGTTGAAATTTCGACTTTTTGCATATAGTGAGTAGATTTTTGCATTTCTACTCCCCCTAATGGTCATTGCATCACAGAGATTTTTTTTCATAATAGCGAATACTAATTTGCTTAATTCTTGACAAAGTCATATGTTACACATGCGTTATTTGTTACGCATGTGGCTTCACTCGAAATTGTTGCTTTATCAACGTTCAATATTGTTTCGCTATGTCGATTATTGCATTGTGATTTGGATGATTTCATTTTTGCAAAGCGTTGACTTCTTGATATCGAGTCAACGAAACTTGTTGAAGCTCCTTTCCTTTTCAAGCTACCTACATGGTTTTTTCGTTGTGGCCATGTCGAAACTTTCTTATTGATACATGAATTCATTGTTGGATTATGTTTCAACCAAGTTCAATTGATTGAACTTGCTCGTAATATATATTTGATTCAAGATTCCCTATGATGGATTGAGGCCATCATATTCGAAATAATCCCAACAAGCGCTTCATTTGCTTTGAACCATAACATGCTTGTTTGGTCTTCGACTTCATTGAATCGTTTCTTTGATCACGATCACCTTGTGGTGGCGTTTTTTTCACAAGTTTGAAGCTTGCGCTAATCTCGTTGCTCACATCATGCACGAATTTAATTATTTATTTGTTTATTAATATTAAATCCGCCTTGTTGATTTATCATATTAAAGCAATCTTAACACAATCGTGTGTTAAGATAATGGTACACGAATTTATGTCATATTCCGGTGTACCTCTTAACGGATCATTCATCATCGATCGAACGTTTTGCGATATTTTGTGCTCTTTCATCTTTGATCGAAAAACATTATTTATTCGTTACATTATCAATTGAAAATCCTATCAGATTTGTTTGAAACAACAATTCAGATTTACTTTGTTGATCCTTTCATCTGTTTTCTCACACGGTGATACTTGTTCGCTCACCGTTATTATTGTATTGTTACATCCACTACGACACCTTGTGGTGTCGGTATAAACTTGTAGCTTGGGCTAATCATGATCGAGTGTTTCATGCAAAACATAGGTGATACTTGTTCGATCACCGCTATTATTGAATTGTCTCATTCACTACGACACCTTGTGGCGTCGATCTAAACTTGTAGCTTGTGCTAATCACGATCAGCCGTCTCATGCGAAATTATATATGCTTTTCGTTTGACACATCATTTAAATAGTCTTGATGCAACTATGTATTAAGACGATAATACACCGGGTTCGGTTGTATTTCATTTCGGTGTATCTTTGCAATTCAATAATTTCAACACGTTGATTTTATTCATTTTACGGTTTGATTGTTGACAAATCATTTTCATGATTCTATTTATTTGAACTTGTTGAATTCAAGTTTCAATCATACAACAACCAACGCAAGATTCCGTTGGTAGTAAATTCTATTGTTTCAAAAATTGATTTGCAGTTTGTGAATGTTCATTTTAAATTCCGTTGGTTGAATTTCCTCTTTTGATGAACCCAGTAAATCTTGTCACATTGGTGATAGTATCACAACATCTCGTTCACTTGACATCGATTTCTAGAACAAACTCAGTTAAACCGTTGGGTTCCTATTGATGCAAATTGTTCTTGCAATCACGTAATCTGAACAAGTCTTGATTCGATTACGCGGTCATTCACTTTGATACTATTCGGACTTACCTAGGAATGACACAACTCTGAGGAGATAAAATAGACTAAATTTCGAGGACGAAATTTCTGCAACAGGGGGAGAATGTGACAACCGGTACTTAATGGCTTCTAATTACACGATTAACAAATGTTTAAGCCGATAATAAGTAGTGTTTAAGGCACGAATTAACATAATTAGGCTCTTGGTATGCCTAGGAACGCTGATCGGATGTTGCAGTGCACGTATGAGGATTTTCGTGAAATCTACTGAATATTAAGCGATAACGAACTGACACCGTACAAACTACTGACAATGCCGACAAGTACGAAGTTTATACGTATAATTTAAACTTATGGATTTCGTTTTTCGAAATAATCACGCTTCTAAACATCATAACACGCAAACGTGAACGAAAAATGCTACTGTAGGAATGCACCGACAACAAAACGGAAACATCAGACACGCGTATTACCTACAAACCGAATTTTTGTGATATATTTAGCTTCGATTTCAAATTTTATTACCCGTAGTTGAAAACTGATTGCAAAGCGGACCAGAAACAATGAACGACACGTTTTACGCGATATTAACGCAACCTACGGACGAGCGCCTCGATTATAAATTTCTGACGTAATTTTGAGGGTTTCGGCTCTAACATTTAAGTTACGACAATTTATGGAGTTTGGGAAACGAAAATTGTGACAACCCAAGTTTCCAAGGTCTTTATTCGACTTAACCTAATACTTATTTGCAAAGTGTGTCACTATATTTAATTGAGGTGCAATATACGTATTGATTGTGGATTTGTTGTGTGTATGTTATGGGTGTATGTGCATACATATCCGGTAATAATAGTTGATGATCAATAATATGGTTAATAGGTATTATTTAATGTAAATGGAACCTTGCCAAGCCCCCCTATACGAAAACACCTCTAGAGCCGAAAACACCAAGCGTTTTAGGATGGCCGGCGAAAAGCACATGGGCTTCGGCCCAGTAGTTAGTGAGTTCGGGATTTTTTTATTTAATATTCACACAAACTGTAACTAGGAAAAACCCTAGCTTCCCTCCTCTATCTTGTACGTGACGGCAGGCCCTACTCCCTCTCGAGAACTCTCGAGAATTTCACCAGTCCACTTTGTGTTCGGACGTGATTGATTAACTGTGAGCACTTACTTAGCATACCGAGCAAATCAAGGTGAGTTCACACAGCCAAGGCATGGGATTCCCGGGTTGGGAATTGGGTTGGATATGTTGAATATGGAATGATTACTCGTACTTACGCATCCTTTAGACTATAGACCATCGTCCTCAGGTTAGTCAGGACACGTTACGTAAAGCCTACGTAACCCAGTATGTTTGCCATTTGTCTCCCGGGTCGGGAGGACACGTTACGTAAAGCCTACGTAACCCAATACCATCTACTGGCTTCCAGGTCGGAAGGCCACGCTGCGTAAAGCCTACGTAGCCCCCACGCGTACCATGTCCTCGGGGAAGGGCACGTCACGTAAAGCCTACGTGACCCTGTACGTTTTCCTGTTCTCGGTAAAGAAGAACACATGGTCGGAAGTTAGTCTAGTAAGTACCGTTAATGAGAAGCCCTCATTAGCCAGGATAAACATGGGAAGCCCCCACTAGTATTATGAACACAAGGTTTGGGAAGCCCCCACCTTTAGTACACACTAGTATGGGAAGCCCCCACTAGCTACACTTATGCATTATGTTATGAAACTTACTTTCTGTGAACTCGCTCAACTAGTTTGTTGATTATTTGCTGCATGCCTTGCAGGACCTTAGGTACAATATGGAGCTTGCACAGGGAGGAGCAGGTCGTTGTGGGATACGGATCATGAACTTTATCTGAACTTATAACTCGTATAACTATTTTGAGATTACATACTATGCTTCCGCTATTTGAACGATGTTTGGTTTTGAAACATCAATCATGTCATGATGATTTACATTAATTACTTTTATTATTAAATGCTATGTTTGATATGATTGATGGCTTGATCCTGGTCATGTCACGCCTCCAAGCGGTGTTACTCCGCGTGTGGATTTTTGGGGGTGTGACAGATTGGTATCAGAGCCATTGGTTATAGAGAACTTGGTTTTAATATGGGAAAACGTTTTTATTAAAATCAGACTATAACCAGAACAGTGCTCTCAACGATCCACAACGACGCTTCGCTCCACGTGCAAGACTCGACATCCTAAGTAATAAGGTTTATGTTTACTGCCTGTATGCTAGAATTGCTTAGAACTTTGCTCGCATTACGTTTAGATACACATGATACTATAGCATGAGAATCCCTACGTGCTTACCCTTTTCTGTCATCGCCCTATTCGCGAACCATTCTTACCTATGCTACTTGTTACAATGAAGATCATGTCTGGAAGAATCAACATGACACAAGCCCAGCTAGAGGCTCTCGTTCAAGCTCAAGTTGCTGCGGCAGTTGCAGCAGCTCAAGCAGGTAGTATATCCTGCAGTATAGACACACTAGGATCTTTAGATCCTACATTAACACTCGTATTTAACTTCGTCCTATTCGTACACAATAGGTCAACACGCGCAGCAGCCTGTCTGCACATTCAAGAACTTCATGGACTGTCGTCCAAACTCTTTCAGTGGCACCGAGGGGGCAGTGGGACTCCTCCATTGGTTTGAAAAGCTAGAATCAGTATTCGAAATGTGCGAGTGCCCTGAGGCTCGCAAGGTCAAGTTTGCCACCGGTACTTTGGAGGGAATAGCACTGACTTGGTGGAATGCTCAAGTCCAGATCTTAGGGTTGGCAGCTGCTAACGCCACCCCATGGAACGATTTCAAGGAACTCATCAAGCGTGAGTATTGCACGCGTGAAGACATTCACAAGCTGGAAGACGAGCTGTATAACCTGAAAATGGTTGGATCGGAGATTGAAGCGTATACTAAACGGTCGAATGAGCTGGCCGTGTTATGTCCAACTATGGTGGACCCTCCATACAAGCGCATTGAGATGTATCTCAAGGGATTGGCGCCAGAGATCCAGAGCCATGTTACCTCGGCTAATCTCGACAATATCCAGGAAATCCAGCGTCTCGCTCACCGTATCACCGATCAGGCAGTGGATCAGAATAAACTGCCTAAGCGTGTCAACGCTACTGCTACAGTTACCCCATCAGTTACTCCTGCTACTACCAGCGAAAGCAAAAGAAAGTGGGAAGGAGATTCTAGTAAAGGTTCAGCATCTGTTCAGCCACAAGCTCAGCAGCAGAAGATTGACCACTATCAAAGTCCCAGTCAGCAATCCTCTGGGGGTCACAGGCAGAGGAGATATCAGGGAAGTCAGCCTAAGTGTTACAATTGCCACAGACATCACCACGGCCCGTGTAACAAGGGTCGCTGTCAAAGGTGTCTTAAGATGGGTCACGAGGCCAAAGACTGTAGGAGTCCACGGCCTGCAAATCAGAATCAGCAGCCTCAGCAATCCGCTCCACAGAACCCACAGCCGCAACAGCAGCCACAGCGTGGAAACCGGGGATGTTTCCAGTGTGGGGCTGAAGGTCACTTCAAACGCGATTGCCCTCAGTTGAACCAGAATCGCAACAACAACAAGCAGGGCAACGGGAACAACAACGGCGGGAACAACAACAATAATGGCAACGAAGCTAGGGGACGTGCTTTTGTGCTAGGTCGAGGCGACGCAGTGAACGACCCCAACGTTGTTATGGGTAAGTTTCTCCTCGACAATATTTACGTTACTGTTTTATTTGATTCGGGTGCGGATACAAGCTATATGTCTGTGAAAATGTGTCAACTGCTAAAACGTGCACCAACCCTTTTACCCACCAAACATGTAGTAGAGTTAGCTAACGGTAAAAGTCTAGAAGCCACGCACGTAGTTCAAGGTTGTAATCTTATCTTAGCTGGTCAAGCTTTCTCTATCGATCTCATTCCCATAGTTTTGGGTAGTTTCGACGTCGTGATTGGAATGGATTGGTTATCCCAACACCAGGCAGAAATCTTATGCAGCGAGAAGATTATTCGCATTCCTCGTTCTGGTCAGGAACCTCTCGAAGTTCAAGGTGACAAGAGTGGTGCAGTGGTCGGCATCATCTCTTTCTTGAAGGCTCAGAAATGCTTACGAAAGGGGCACACTGCCATTCTGGCACTCGTTACGGACGGATCGGCAAAGGAAAAGAAACTGGAGGATATTCCAGTTGTACGTGACTTTCCTCAGGTGTTTCCTGAAGACTTACCTGGCTTACCGCCTCATCGTCAGGTCGAATTTCAGATCGAGCTCGCTCCAGGAGCAGCACCCATAGCTCGCGCACCATATCGTCTAGCTCCATCAGAATTGGAGGAACTGTCAAAGCAACTGCAAGAGCTCTTGGAAAAGGGCTTCATTCGTCCAAGCTCTTCGCCATGGGGAGCTCCAGTACTTTTCGTGAAGAAGAAAGACGGTACGTTCAGGATGTGCATCGACTACCGTGAACTCAACAAGGTGACGGTGAAGAACCGTTATCCTCTTCCACGCATAGACGACTTGTTCGACCAGTTGCAAGGGTCGTGCTACTATTCGAAGATAGACTTAAGGTCTGGGTATCATCAGCTGAGAGTCCGGGATGAGGACGTCTCTAAGACAGCATTCAGAACACGTTACGGTCACTACGAGTTTCTTGTCATGCCGTTCGGGTTAACGAACGCGCCTGCGGTATTTATGGATCTTATGAACAGGGTGTGCAAACCCTATCTCGACAAGTTCGTCATAGTGTTCATCGACGACATTCTGATTTACTCCAAGAGTCAGGAGGAACACGAGCAGCATCTTCGCCTTATATTGGAACTCCTTCGGAAGGAACAGCTGTACGCCAAGCTTTCTAAATGCGACTTCTGGCTTCGTGAAGTCCACTTCTTAGGCCACATAGTGAACAAGGATGGGATCCATGTCGATCCATCCAAGGTAGCTTCGATCAGAAACTGGCCTGCACCGAGTACGCCAACGGAAATACGCCAATTCTTGGGTCTGGCAGGTTACTACAGACGGTTTATCAAGGATTTCTCGAAGATTGCTCAGCCGCTTACGTTACTGACACAGAAGGGTGTTACCTATCGCTGGGGAGAGCCCCAGGAGACTGCTTTTAAGCACTTAAAGGATAGACTTTGCAGCGCACCTATCCTCTCATTGCCAGAGGGCACAGACGACTTCGTAGTATATTGTGACGCATCAATACAGGGTCTGGGTTGCGTATTGATGCAGCGGGATAAAGTTATTGCCTACGCCTCTCGTCAACTCAAGGTTCACGAACGGAACTACACGACGCACGATTTAGAGCTGGGAGCTGTTGTTTTCGCGCTTAAGATATGGCGACACTACCTGTACGGTACCAGGTGCACGATTTACACCGATCACAGGAGTCTCGAGCATATTCTTAAGCAGAAGGATTTGAATATGCGTCAACGACGATGGGTCGAGTTACTTAACGATTACGAATGCGCCATCAAGTATCATCCAGGCAAAGCCAATGTTGTGGCTGATGCCCTCAGTCGAAAGGACACCTTACCGAAGCGCGTGCGAGCGCTACAGCTTACGATTCAGTCTAGCCTTCCTACACAGATACGAAATGCTCAGGTAGAAGCATTGAAGCCCGAAAATGTCAAGGCCGAAGCCTTACGCGGCTCACGACAGCAAATGGAACAAAAGGCAGACGGCGCCTACTATGTAACGGGGCGTATTTGGGTCCCACTTTATGGCGGTCTACGCGAACTTGTGATGGACGAAACACACAAGTCTCGCTACTCGGTACATCCAGGGTCGGACAAAATGTACCACGATATCAGCACTACTTATTGGTGGCCTAGCATGAAGGCCCACATCGCTACGTACGTTGGAAAATGCTTGACCTGTGCGAGGGTCAAGGTTGAATATCAGAAACCAGCTGGCCTACTTCAGCAGCCTAAGATACCTCAGTGGAAATGGGAAGAAATTTCCATGGATTTCGTTACAGGCTTACCTAGATCCCAGCGTGGGAATGATACCATATGGGTGATCGTGGATCGACTCACCAAGTCTGCACACTTCCTACCTATAAAGGAAACGGATAAGTTCTCCACCCTCGCAGACGTCTATCTTAAAGAAGTTGTTTCAAGGCACGGAGTGCCCACATCTATCATTTCGGATCGCGATGCACGATTCACATCAGAGCTATGGCAAGCGATGCATAAATCTTTTGGCTCACGATTAGACATGAGCACAGCTTATCACCCTCAGACGGATGGGCAGTCTGAGCGAACGATTCAAACTCTAGAAGACATGCTTCGGGCATGCGTTATCGATTTCGGCAACGGCTGGGAAAAGCATCTCCCTTTGGTGGAGTTTTCTTACAATAATAGTTATCACACCAGCATTCAAGCCGCTCCATTCGAAGCATTGTACAGGCGTAAATGCCGGTCACCCCTCTGTTGGGCAGAGGTGGGGGATAGTCAGATTACGGGTCCAGAGATTGTAGTGGACGCCACAGAAAAGATTGCACAAATAAGACAACGCATGGCGGCAGCACGCGACCGTCAGAAAGCCTACGCGGACAAGCGTAGAAAGCCATTGGAATTTGAGGTCGGGGACCGGGTTTTATTGAAAGTTTCACCCTGGAAGGGTGTGGTTCGTTTTGGCAAACGGGGCAAACTAAATCCGCGGTACGTCGGACCA
This sequence comes from Helianthus annuus, assembly GCF_002127325.2. Taxonomy (NCBI): domain Eukaryota; kingdom Viridiplantae; phylum Streptophyta; class Magnoliopsida; order Asterales; family Asteraceae; genus Helianthus; species Helianthus annuus. Next base: position 47,796,238 of record NC_035439.2, on the reverse strand, counting down.
TTCGAAATCATAGAAAAGATTGGCAAGGTAGCCTACAAGTTGAACCTACCAGCTGAACTCGGGGCAGTTCACAATGTTTTTCATGTATCGAACTTAAAGAAGTGCCTATCAGATGAAAATCTTATCATTCCTTTTAAGGAACTCATTATCGACGAGCGGTTGCAGTTCGTCGAGGAACCAGTTGAAATCACGGACCGGGATGTGAAGGTCCTCAAACACAAGAGAATCCCTCTTGTTCGAGTTCGTTGGAACTCCAAACGTGGCCCAGAGTACACCTGGGAACGCGAAGACCAGATGACAGAAAAGTACCCCCAGTTATTCGAAAACCGTGCAACCACTGCTGAGACTGAAGCTACTACTGCGGAATTTCGGGACGAAATTCCAAATCAACGGGGGGATGATGTGACACCCCAGGAAAACCAGTAAACGATACAACCTACCTAGCTTCCTCAGTAACCGCATGCTAAATTTCGGGACGAAATTTCTTTCAAGTTGGGGATAATGTGACAACCCAAGTTTCCAAGGTCTTTATTCGACTTAACCTAATACTTATTTGCAAAGTGTGTCACTATATTTAATTGAGGTGCAATATACGTATTGATTGTGGATTTGTTGTGTGTATGTTATGGGTGTATGTGCATACATATCCGGTAATAATAGTTGATGATCAATAATATGGTTAATAGGTATTATTTAATGTAAATGGAACCTTGCCAAGCCCCCCTATACGAAAACACCTCTAGAGCCGAAAACACCAAGCGTTTTAGGATGGCCGGCGAAAAGCACATGGGCTTCGGCCCAGTAGTTAGTGAGTTCGGGATTTTTTTATTTAATATTCACACAAACTGTAACTAGGAAAAACCCTAGCTTCCCTCCTCTATCTTGTACGTGACGGCAGGCCCTACTCCCTCTCGAGAATTTCACCAGTCCACTTTGTGTTCGGACGTGATTGATTAACTGTGAGCACTTACTTAGCATACCGAGCAAATCAAGGTGAGTTCACACAGCCAAGGCATGGGATTCCCGGGTTGGGAATTGGGTTGGATATGTTGAATATGGAATGATTACTCGTACTTACGCATCCTTTAGACTATAGACCATCGTCCTCAGGTTAGTCAGGACACGTTACGTAAAGCCTACGTAACCCAGTATGTTTGCCATTTGTCTCCCGGGTCGGGAGGACACGTTACGTAAAGCCTACGTAACCCAATACCATCTACTGGCTTCCAGGTCGGAAGGCCACGCTGCGTAAAGCCTACGTAGCCCCCACGCGTACCATGTCCTCGGGGAAGGGCACGTCACGTAAAGCCTACGTGACCCTGTACGTTTTCCTGTTCTCGGTAAAGAAGAACACATGGTCGGAAGTTAGTCTAGTAAGTACCGTTAATGAGAAGCCCTCATTAGCCAGGATAAACATGGGAAGCCCCCACTAGTATTATGAACACAAGGTTTGGGAAGCCCCCACCTTTAGTACACACTAGTATGGGAAGCCCCCACTAGCTACACTTATGCATTATGTTATGAAACTTACTTTCTGTGAACTCGCTCAACTAGTTTGTTGATTATTTGCTGCATGCCTTGCAGGACCTTAGGTACAATATGGAGCTTGCACAGGGAGGAGCAGGTCGTTGTGGGATACGGATCATGAACTTTATCTGAACTTATAACTCGTATAACTATTTTGAGATTACATACTATGCTTCCGCTATTTGAACGATGTTTGGTTTTGAAACATCAATCATGTCATGATGATTTACATTAATTACTTTTATTATTAAATGCTATGTTTGATATGATTGATGGCTTGATCCTGGTCATGTCACGCCTCCAAGCGGTGGTACTCCGCGTGTGGATTTTTGGGGGTGTGACAAAAATGGGCCTCATAAACGTAACGGGCCGCTCAAAACACTAGTTACGGGCTTGTGGGCCCTGGGCCCAAGCCCATTAGGAAAAACCTAGTATATATAAGAAACATTATACTACTTGGTGTTCATTTATTTGTGAAAACCCTAGCTAGACTAAACATTTGCGTACACAACCATCCATCTGTTCATCTTCAACAATTGGAAAACCCAAACACCAAAACTCCCAAACCCCCATCTTCTCATTCACAACCCAAACACAGAGGTTCCATCCATCTCACCTCCCCTCCCCCTCGAGCTCAGATCAGCAACCGGCACAAGGAGCCGACGAGCCGGCGGTTCATTCCGGTCAGGCGAGACACCTACCCCCCCTCGATAGACGAAACAGACCACCACCACCATCATCGGGTGGTGGTGAGTGACGGCTGCAGACGAGAAAGAGAGAGAGAGAGGGAGAGAAAGAGAGAGATATGAAGCGGAGAGATAGCGGCGGCGCCGTTGATGGCGGCGGCAACGGAGGAGACGGCGGTGGTGTCATTTTATTTCGACGAAAGTCACCGGTAAACCCTCCTACTCTCTTTCATTTGAAATTTCTCATATGTCAAGTGTTGATCGACAGAGAACTAATTTTTTTTTGGTTCGATGCTGAAGACGATCTCAAATGATTTTAATAACAGCGGTGGTCCGACGGCGGTGAGGCCACCGGAGCCACGCCGTCTACAGCAGCTGAGGTGGTTCTTATTTCGAGTGCCACTTTTTGATTCAGATGATTTCTAGTTTGTTTCGGAGACACGAGTGGTTCAGTTTTAGATTTGGTGTGGTTTCGGGTTCGAGTTGTTTTCAGATCTGTGTCGGGTTATTCAGGATCTACTCGAGTCAACCATGGGTTGTTCGGATCAGATTTGGTGCAGTCGACTCGGTCGAACCCGAGTCAAGCCCGGTCAACACAGTCAACTGGTCAAACTCAGTCAACAACGGTTAAACAGGTCAACGCCCGGTCAACACGAAGGACCCGGTAAAGTTTTAAGCGTAGCGAATTAGTTACGTTAGATTTTATTTAGTAGTTACGCGACCGAGCTCGAACCGTTTCGTTTATAAATTAGTTTACATTTATTATACTCGACAAAAATTTTATATAGATTGATTGTATTATTGAATTGTCGTTGAAAATTGTTGAGTTTTGATTTAAAATATCGACACTTTGATTGTCGGGATCGTCCAAAAACAGAGGAAACTCTGTCCGTTTCTTGTTTAAACCCCGGATTACAAAACATATTTATAGTTTAAAAACGACACTTGACGAGATCCGAGGTTTGTTATAAAATAAATATAAAGAATATAAAGATATCTTTATTTTGACGACGTTATAAGCTAATGAAACCCGATGCTCATTTAAAATAAATATAATGTATGTATTTATTTCGAATATCAATACTCCCGGACACTTTTGCAAACAGATATAAGGTATATACTTATTGCGAACATCAATACTTTCGAACGCTTTTACAAATGAATATAATGTTTATATTTATTTCGAACGACTATTATTCGCCGATTATTTAATATAAATATAATTGTGTATATTTATTTCACCATCGATACTTCGTGTAATTTTATTAAATAAATATAATGTTTTATATTTATTTCAAGCGTCAACGATAGATTGTCGTACCATATATATATTTATTTATTCTCATCTTACGAAGACTTCAACGAGACTTACCGCTATCCCTCTACGTATTTCTAATCGCAACAACTAACACGACGCCGTAAGTATATTTATATCTACATATATAAATTTATACATGTTCTAAACCATTCGAAAACTAAGTCGTTTTCAAGACTTAGATTTATCCGAATATAAACGGGATCAAATAACCATAGACTGGTTACTCTAAGTCAAAATAACAACCCCTTCGGAGAGTCGTTTTGTTAACGACTCGGTAGAGCTCGGACACGTAGTTTAGCTACGTTGATTTAACTAGAGAACTTATAATTATTCCTTGATTAGGAATGCTTTAGTTGCACGCTAGCGAGTTCACATTCGTGGGATGACACTACGGAATCACATTTAGCTAGCTATGCACAGGAATATACAGGTGAGTTCATAACCCCCACTTTTTACTGTTTTACATTTTTATAAAATGTTTTCGGGGGTGGAAAGACATGCAAGTTTTGCAAAATCACACAAGGTTTCGATAAATGAATATTGTATATTTATAAACCATTTTGCGACATGATTTTAACAAACTCAAATGGTTTACGAAAAGATTATGCTAAACATACCGGTTTATAAAAACATTAGTGTTTTTCGAAACATGCATGAGTTTTAATAACACGAATGGCGTGGGCAAAGGCCCAAGGACATGGGCAGAGGCCCAAGGACATGAATAACTCTCACATTATACGTTAACTAGGGTATGGTTAAGCTAGGGAATGAACTGTTAGATCAGGTGAGCGAATAGTAATCTCTCTTAAGTGCCATTAATCTTGTATAAGACCGAGGGCAAAAGTGGTAGATCTATCGGGTGTAGCGAGCCCCACTCTTGGGTCCTTGTGTGGCCCATGTAGTGCTTTTGTTGTTCTAACCGGGTGGACCGGGGGAAATCCGCTAGGGTTGAGTGCTTCCTATGTCGCCACACATATTAATGTCCTTGCAAAACATTAATGATCTGTTCATAGACGCTTACATACCAGTTTTAATACTCAGATTTTCAAATGTTTTTAAGATTCATTTGAAGTAAACTCACAAATACATGGATTTACAAACTTTGGTAACGTTTTTCAAACTATACCTAAGTAAGAGGACACGCTGATCCTGCTTACAAAGGTTCGTTTGGGCTCGGCCCAATCTCTCTCGTGCAATGCACAAAGACTATTGTGGGCTAGACTCACAATTTTTCATATATCATGCCAAGAAAATAATTTTACTATATTTTCTCAACAACTTTGAAACCGGTTATCAAAAAGATTTATTTTAAATCTTTTCAAAACAAACTATGACCTCGCTCAACTTTATGTTGACTTTTTCGCATGTTCTTTCTCAGGTTGCATTTTTAAGACTATGGAACGGTTGGAATAGGAGAACCCACGGGATTTCGAGTACTTAGTGGGCGTGCATTGTTTAGAAGTCTTAGCTTATTTGCTTCCGCTGTGCAATGAAGATACCGGTCCAGTCACGCCAGCTCTGATATTTCGGGGTGTGACAACCTCTTCACAGCCTGCCCTCTCAGCGTATTCACCTTATAATGAAGACGAAATATTCGTATTTAAGGCTCAGTCTGAAGAGTCATTCCCTCCTAAAAAGAGAGGATGGTTCAGTAGGGGAGCGCATGAACGTAGGAAAAGAATGAAAAAGTTGCAACAACAGCGAGTGTTAGCAGCCGCCAAGAGAGAGACAAATGCCCACACACAGGATATGCTTAATAGGAGTTTAGCCAATTTTCATATCCTAGCAACCACAGCTGCTGACCCTAACCTGGAACAACTAATAGCACCCCAAACATTACCACTATTCCCCGCTCAGCCAATGGAAATAGAAAACAACCCAGAAAATCAAGTCCAAATGCATGATTTTAATCCAGAAGAGATACCTAAAATACCAGCACCCAATCCCTTAGATCCAGACTACGACCCGTGGTTAGATGAACTTAGGGATTACCAGCAACGCTACCCAATCCCAGAAGACGAACCCATGCCAAATCTAGCAGCCTACCCAGGTTTGGACCCTCTAGATCCATACTACGATAACGACCAATACATTAGGGAAATTTTAGAGAATCCATACCCATACCAGGAACCCATGCCCCAGTTCCCAAACCTAGTCCCAGCACCTGCACCCCCAATGAGTGCAGAAAATGTGCAAGAGCTCCGAACTTTCGGAGAAGAGATTTTAGAAAGTAGCGAGAGAATGAGGCAGGACGGAGAGCGACTCGTCTGGAAGTACGACGAGCTCAATATGGTGTTCTGGATGAACACATATCAGTGAAGGTGATGGTGGAAGTAGTAATAATAATAATAATATATAATATGTGTGTATGTTTGAAAAAAAAACCTAAATCATAGCTACGGATGCCTATTAGTAGTGTAATTTTTATTTCAGTTGTATTGTAATTTTAATTTCCAGTATCAGTTTGTATTAGATGAATAATATAAGAAAGAGTAAGTCGCAATGTTCGACGTTTTTGATCAATATGCGTGTTATGTGATTTGTGGTATTAAATATTATCTTGTAATATTGATATGTGGTAAATGTTTAAAATTCAGATGGACAACGAAGTGAATCAAGAAAACCAGAATGATAACAACCAGAATGACAATAACCCGAATAATGATAATCCGAACAACAATAACAATGGAAACCAAGTGGATAATAGTGTCATCCAACACATAGTGGCACAAGGAATAATCGATGCGACATCATTTATTATCAAAACAGTTAGGGAAGCGGATAATAAAAGTAACCATAATAGTAAACGACCAACTGAACCTGAACACAGCGTAAACAATGGACCCTTACTTCAAGCGCCCATTCCCAAAAGAAAAAGAACCATGTCTTATGGTTGTTCTTATAAAGAATTCTGGTCCTGTAAACCATCTGAATTCTCGGGCAATGAAGGGGCCGTTGCAGCCTTGCACTGGATAGGAAAGACTGAGGCAGTCTTAAAAATAAGCAAGTGTGCGGAAGAGGATAAGATAATGTTTGCTTCCAACCTGTTTGAGAACTCAGCCTTAGAATGGTGGAACACGATCCTCTAGTCTAGGGGAAGTGACAGGGTTTACAATATGGAATGGGAGGAATTTAAGAACATGGTAGAAAGGAAATTCTGCCCTCCCAATGAAAAAGAACATATAGCAAATAAGTTCTTGAACCTTAGAATGACTGGAGGGGATAGTAAGGGATACACTACATTATTCTTTGAATATGCTAGAATAGTGCCAACCCTTGCATCACCTGAACCAGTATTAATCTCCCGTTACATCTGGGGATTAATTAGTGAGATTAGACATGTAGTCAAGGCAGCTAGACCTCAAACCATAGAAGAAGCTATAGAACTAGCAAATACCTTGACAGATGAATTAATGCGTACACGAGAAGAAGACCAGAGAAGGAACCTAGCTTAGAGGCTTACCCAAGAATTTCGTTATGGAAATTCCAACCGTGGGATAAATGTAGGTTCTACCTCTGCACCATACTGCAAAGCCTACAAGAAGAAGCATTCGGGAAAATGCTCCACTTACTGCAATTTCTGTAAGATACCAGGACACAAGGAAGAAGATTGCAGGAGGAAACCTAATAATGGGATGTGCTTCAACTGTGGAGAAAAAGGACACATCAAGCCAAACTATCGGAAACTAGTTCCAGCCATGGGCAACAAGAACACTAAAAATGCTAGAGCATTTGTTCTGACTGCGGATGAAGCCAAGATGATTCCAAACGTGATAGTCGGTACGTTTTTAGTTAATGATGTTTTTGCCAAAGTATTATTTGACTCTGGTGCAAACCAAAGTTTTATTAATACTTCATTTTGCAAACTTCTCAATCAACCATTAACTAAACTCCCACAAGAATGTCTAGTAGAACCAGCAAATGGGGAAACCGTTAGGATTTCTGAAATCTTGCAGGGAGCAAGAATAGAATTTTTAAATCAAAAGTTTATTTCAAACCTTTATCCAATGAATCTGGCAGGATTTGATGTTCTATTAGGAATGGATTGGTTAATAGCCAACAAAGCCAGTATTTTATGTGATCAAAAGTCAATTCAAGTAAATTCACCAAGGGGTGAAAAGATCACAATTAAAGGAGATAAGCCATCTAGTCCCACGAAATTCATCTCTGTGATGAAAACAGCAAGTTATATAAGAAAAGGATCTTTAGTGTATTTGATTTCCATAATCGCTAACACTAAAGGAAAAGAACTGAAAGATATTCTAGTAGTATCTCAGTTTTCAGACGTGTTTCCAGAAGAATTACCAGGACTACCGCCAGACAAGGAAGTTGAATTCAGAATTCACCTGCTACCAGGAACAGCGGCAATTGCCAAAGCACCTTACCGGTTGGCACCAGCAGAAATGCAAGAACTGAAGAAACAGTTAGATGAATTGTTGGAAAAAGGATTCATACAGCCAAGCTCATCGCGGTGGGGAGCACTAATTTTATTCATTAAAAAGAAAGACGGATCAATGCGTATGTGAATTGATTACCGTGAATTGAACAAGGTCACGATTAAGAATCGGTATCCATTACCAAGAATCGATGATATGTTTGATCAATTGCAAGGAGCTCGATTTTTCTGTAAAATCGATCTACAGTCAGGATATCATCAATTGAAGGTACAGGAAGGGGACATTCCTAAGACCGCATTTAGAACAACGTATGGCCATTATAAATTTACTGTCATGCCATTTGGTTTAACCAATGCCCCAGCTGCATTTATGGACATGATGAACCGAATATGTAAGCCATATTTGGATAAATTCATAATTGTCTTTATAGATGATATGTGACAACCGGTAACTAACGGCTTCTAATTACGCGATTAACAAACGTTTAAGCCGATAATAAGTAGTGTTTAAGGCACGAATTAACATAATTAGCCTCTTGGGAACGCTGATCGGACGTTACAGTGCGCGTATGAGGATTTTCGTGAAATCTACTGAATATTAAGCGATAACGAACTGACACCGTACAAACTACTGACAACGCCGACAAATACAAAGTTTATACGTATAACTTATAGTTATGAATGTGGTTTTGCAAAATATTTTCCTTTCAAATGACACAAAGCGCAAACGTGAACGAAAAGCGAGGAAACAGTAATGCGCCGACAATCAACGACGAAACAAAAGCACCGGACTCAAATTTCCGTCTCGATATTAATATATTATGATATATTTAGCTTCGTTTTTAAATTTTATTATCCGTAGTTGAAAACGGATCGCAAAACGGACACGAAATGACAAACCACACATTTTACGTGTTTTAACGCGACGACGATCATACGCGTTTAAATGCGATATACTACACAATTTTTAGCGCTTCGGTTCCAAAAACTCTGTTTTACGACACTCGGGTGTGGAAACAGGCTTCGGATATGAGATCAGGCCACTCAAAACACTGGTAACGGGCTTGTGGGCCTGGGGCCCAAGCCCATTTAACAACCCTACATATATAAGGGTCCTTATTTTTTTTCATTTCAGCAAACCCTAAACACACACACACTTACAGCCTCATACCAGACCTGGCCGGCCGGAGACACCAGGTGGTGGTGATGATTATGGCTACTTAAGTTTTGTGTCAGATTTGGTACAAGTTAGTTTGGCTCGGTTTCGGTAAACGATCGTTAGCATCAGAATGCTTCCGGTTCAGGCTCGATTCAAGTTACCGGGTTAACTCGGTCAAACCGAGTCCACTCGGTCAAACCGAGTCAACTCGGTCAAACCCGAGTCAACTCGGGTCAACACAGTCAAGCCAGTCAACGGAATTGTTCGGGTTCAGATTTGTGGTTCGGATCTTGATATGGTGCAACTCGGTCAGATTCAAGTGCGGGTTTCGGGTCGACAAGTCAACGCTGGTCAAACTGGTCAAAGAAGGTCAACTGTCGGGTCAAACTCAGCCGACGCATGACCCGGTAAAGTTTAACAACGCGTTGAACTTTCATATATATACGCTAGTTTAGATAGTTTACGCGAACCAAGCTCGAACCGTAGAATCTTGACTAGTTTGCATACAAGTTTACATATTTAGTTAGTACACGATAACTTTACGAGAAGATATTTATCATTGTGATTGATGTGTTGATTGAATTTTGAAAATAACGATAACTTGAGTTGTCGGGCTATTCCAAAAATAGAGGAAACTCTGTCCGATTTTCGTAAAAACCCGAATTCCAAAACGTATTTAAAGCTTAAAAACGACACTAGTTGAAATCCAAGCTTTCTTATAAAAATAAATATAGAAGTGTCTTTCTTTTGGCGACGTTTTATCACGTAGGAAGTGAATTTATAATATCTCGACAAGAACGCTTTACAAGTCAACGATGACTCGAAAACTTTTATAAACCAAATATAATTATCTATATTTATTTGAAACGTCGTTATTTGCAAAATTTTATAAAATAAATATAATTGTTTATATTTATTTCAAAGGTCGTTAATTCATATGCTTTTATAAAAAAAATATATATAACGTTTTATATTTATTTCAATCGACGAAATTCGGAATTCATGTATATTTCAAACGTTTAGTATTCGAAAAGCATATAAAATAAATATAATTATTTATATTTATTTCGATCGTCTAGAAAACGAATATTTTTATAAAATGAGTATAGTCGATTATATTCGTTTCAATGTCAAGATTTCGAATAGATATATATATATATATATATATATATATATATACATACATATGTATATTGATGTGTGTAAAATGCAACATATAAATTACATCAAATAAGGCATAAAACTAACCCTTTTTGAGTACTAATGTTGGAAAAGAGTGTTTTTGTCTTCCTTTTGTATTTTCAGGATGAAATGAGCTCAAATTCACAAAAGAAGCAAAAAGACAGCTAATTCTAACAAAAATACAAGAAAAGGAACAAAAGTGGATTTCCCGAACCCTCAACGGCATCCTCCCAAGCAAAGAAGAGAAGCCAGAAGACTGAACACGCCCCGTGCTCAGCCAGCACGGGGCCGTGCCCAAGAAGCAGCAGAAAAGACAAACCTATAGAAGCTTCTATTGCCCACCACGGGGCCGTGTCCAGTGAGCACGGGGGCGTGGCGAAAGTACAGCAGGCGCATTAATTGTAATTGCGAATTATAATTAATGAAGAGAGAGAGTGTCAGACGGGCACGGGGGCGTGTCCAGCGGACACGGGGCCGTGCCCAGCCTTCTGTTCAGCCTATAAATAGGAGTGCTTGGTTTCATTTCAACTCATCCCTTGGCACACCACCTCTCTCACACTTCATCCACCACCCACCACCACCATAACACCATCATCCACCACCATCATCCATTGTCCATCATAGAGTGTGTGAGTCGTCTCGGGATCCAAGATTGATCGTAAGAGTTGTTGACAATCAAAGGCCATGTTTGCCTAAGTCTCTTACATCACTTGGTGAAGACAAGTGTTTAGTATAATACTTTTTATTTTTAATCTTTTGCACTTTTTATTTGGTTTTGTATTAATGACTTTAATAACTAGTTGCTTATGTTGAAGGTGATCTTTCCTTATCGTTTGTCCGTGGTGTCTTGGCATTATTTTACTGTCTATATAAAATAAAAGATTTTCACCATTCATATCTCCACGGTCTATATGGAGGTATGTTGGCTACCTGGTCGGGGGTTAAGGGAATGGTTTGGTAAGGGTCTTGCCCTTGTTCAGCGTTTAGAGGTCCTGCAAGGGACCTGGGTCAAATTTAGTAGGATCTCCTTCAATGCCCATAGGTATTGGATGGCGGGGATCCAAACTCTTTGACCCCCTCATAAGTTAACTACTATTAATACTATAACCCGGCTATTTAGGACTGTATCCCTGCTGACTCAGACTACTTAGCCGAGGGTAACGTCACCGCCAAAAGCGGGGCCTACCACAATTTGCATTAATGACTTAATTCATTATCTTCCAATAATCCAACCCTTTAGGATTGTATCCTTGCTGACTCAAACTACTGAGTTGAGGGTAACGTCGCCTTCAAAAGAGGGGTCTACTACAATAACTAAGATAATCTCTTAAACAAGTGCTAAAGTGCGAAAATAATCAAAGGTTATACTAATATACGAGTCAGATCCAAGTGATTCATCTTGTCTATCTGTTTTTATTTTATTTTTATTTTTCAGCACTTAGTTAGTTTTTATTTTCTTAGTTAAAAAATCTTTTCTAACTTTTTGATTTGATTAGACGTTGAGGATAAACCGATACTAAAAGCTCTTGTGTTCTTGGACGACCTCGGTATCTTACCAACACTATACTACGTCCAGGATGGGTGCACTTGCCCATATGTGTGTTTAGTGTTAGTAAATATCGTGTTTTATAAATTTAAAACTTGGCTAAAGGTGTAAAAAGGGCTTAAATATACATTAAAAATATACTACACTTCACACGCATCAAGTTTTTGGCGCCGTTGCCGGGGACACAAGGATTTTAAGAAAGTTAGGAATCAACGGCCTAGTCATATTTTTTATTTTTCTTTTTAATTTTTTTAGGATTTTCTTAGTTTTTCAGCTTCTGCAGAGCTCAGCACGGGCCGTGCCTGGTCGGACACGGGCCGTGCCCAGCATCGTTACTGGCAGTTTTTAGTTTTCCAAGTTACAGAAGGCTGAACACGGGGCCGTGTCGGTGCAACACGGGGTCGTGTCCAACTTTCCAGTAACTGGGATCTGGAAAACAATTACTGTAACTCCGACCACGGGCCGTGCTCGCTGAGCACGGGGCCGTGGTGAACCTTCTGACCAGCATTCTTTTCTGTGTTTATTGCAGGACTTGGAACCAGACGCCAATCCTACATAGTGTATGAGCTCCAGTTCTAATAAGGTCATAAAAGAACCTCTAGAAGAACCCGAACGCTTTCTCAGAAAACGATTAAAAGCTAAAAACCAAGAGAAAGTTTCGGGTGATCCACCTCCAATGGCGGACCAACGTACCCTCATGGATTATCTACGACCCACCGTAGGTAACCTAGGCGCCGCTATCAATGCACCGAATGTTGAAGCTAATAACTTCGAACTTCGGCCGCATTTGATACAAATGCTCCAAAACTCCGCAACCTTCCATGGGCTTGCAGACGAGGATCCCCATCTACATATTACTAATTTCTTAGAAATATGTGATACCTTTCGGATCAATGGAGCATCAAATGACGCCATCCGCCTCCGAATGTTTCCTTTTTCACTAAAAGACCGAGCAAAAGCTTGGCTCAACGCCCTCCCAGCTGGATCAGTAAACACCTGGGATGAACTAGCCCAAAAATTTCTATATAAGTATTTCCCTCCCGTAAAAACGGTTAAATTAATGACTGAAATTAATACATATTCACAAGAGGACGGGGAATCCTTATATGAAACTTGAGAAAGGTTCAAGGAGCTATTACGCAAGTGTCCACATCATGGCCTTGCGATATGGCAACAAGTATCCACTTTCTATAATGGACTGTTGCCCCACACAAGGCAGACACTTGATTCTAGCTCTGGGGGACTTTTAGGTAATCGCCGCCCACATGAAATATATAACCAAATTGAGGAAATTGCTCAAACCAATTTTCAATGGCACACTCCCCGAGGCAATAAATCTATTGCCCCGGGCGCCCATAAGGTTGATGAAAGCACTTCTTTACAAGCCCAAATCGAGGCCCTTTCTTCAAAAATAAAAAAATTAGAAATGACAAAAACAGTCTCGGTTATGGCTTGTGAAGGGTGTGGTGGGCCACATGAAAATTGGAGTTGTATGAAAGAAACGGACGCTCAACAAGAATCGTTAAGCTACATTGATAATAGACCTAGGCCGTCGGGTCCTCCAACGGGCACTTACAACCAAGGATGGCGAAACCACCCAAACCTTGGTTGGAGAGAACCCAGCAATAGTAGTAACCAACAAACCCAACGAACAAACTTTCAACAACCAAGGAATGAGTCACAAAATTTCACTCAACAACAAAGTGGACGAGAAAGGCTTGAAGATACTGTATCTCGCCTCATCTCCGACACTGAAAAGAAAAACTCGGAAAGATTTCTACAATTAGAATCAAATTTTAGAAATCAACAAGCTAGTATTCAAAACATAGAAAAACAATTAAATCAAATAGCTCAAAATTTTGCCGAGAGACCACAAGGTGCATTACCCAGCAATATCGAAACAAACCCAAAAGCGCAAGTTCATCTCATCTGTGACAACTCGAGTTTCTGATTTTCACTTTCGCACTTGATGCGTGTTGACTTTGACTGTTTAGTTGTTTGTATTGTGAATTGGAAGTTGTACGTGTTGTGTTTTAATGAAACGATTGTCATTTGGCCTATATGTGATTACTTGCTGTGGTAGAAAATAATGTTAGGATTATTATTAAAACACTTAGTCTAGATCGGAACATGTCATACAGTTCGAAGGATTCGAAGGACCACGAAGGATGACCTTCGATTCGAAGACCTCGAAACATATCCTTCGAGCACGAAACATATCCTTCGAGCACGAAACATATCCTTCGATATGTTTCGGCCCAGTCTTTCCAATGGGCTTGGCCCATTACTGTGATACGTATATATGGGAGTGCATGTAAACTGATGGTTATTTTCTAAGAAAAACCCTAGTTCCTTTGTGTGTGTGCGACGGCAAAGCAGACTTAGTCCCTGTTCGAAGGATTTTATTTCCGCAACCCCGATTTCCGGTTAGTGTGTGATGTTGTTTATGATGTATGATTTCATGATTGATCAATGGTCTTGCAATATGTTGTTTATATGTTGTCATGAATCGGATAAGCTAGGTTTAGCAAATATAATTGGATTGAATAGTCATGATTACTAGGATGTTGTTGTTGATCGGTTAGCAAATCGGTCAAACTTGTTTGATTAATCGGCCGGATTGTTTGTATACGAATTGGATATGTATGTTAATCAGGTTGATAATCGGCTAAATATGGTAATCGGACATGTTCATGTAATCGACACCTATGTGTAAGTTGGATAGTTTAAATAATCTTGTTATTCAGATTAGGGTTCTTGATAAACATGGGAATTATGCTTGTTTGATCTGGTTGATGTTAACTGATTTGTGATATTGGTGTTAATTGATAATCACAGCAAAACTTGGAAACTTGTAACGTAACTGATATCCATCGAAAGATATCAGTTACTCGAAACATGGTAGTAACCGAAAGATACCGAAAGATACTAGATGTTCGAAACATAGTGTTGACCGAAGGATAGCAATGACCGAATGATAACATTAAGTTCGAAACATAACATTCTGTTCGAAAGATAGCTATGATACCTGTTAGTCGAAAGATCTCTAATGTGTCGAAAGATGACCATGAATTGAATGATAGCTGATGTTCTACTGTGAAATAATACGTGTTGTGTCGATATGCAAACTGACTGTTATGTGAACATTAAATTGCATGCGTATCGTTGTGAACATGAACTGATTTGTTATACGTGCATACGATAGGACGTGAATAAATTACTTGTGAGTGCATAACCTAGCATACCGAGCAAACCAAGGTGAGTTCACACAGCCAAGGCATGGGTTCCCAGGGTGGGAATGGGTTGGATGATTACTTGTGCATACTTTGATACTGTAACGAACGATTAAACTGTTGATGCTTACGAACTACTCAACTGCCTTCGCACCCACCCTGGTCGGTAAAGACTATGGTCGCGAACGAACTGATAAATTGCCTTCGCACACACCCTGGTCGGTAAGGACTATGGTCGCGAACTAACGAACATGATCTTCGCACACATGCCTGTGAGGCCGCGATGGAATTGATACGATACGAAACTTAATTGAACAAACGCACTATTACCCAAACTAAACTATAAACTGTGAACTCGCTCAACTAGTTTGTTGATTATCTGCTGCATGCCTTGCAGGACCTTAGGTACTTATGGAGCTTGCACTGGAGGAGCGGGACGTTGTGGGCAGTGGATTATGAACGCTATGTTTAAACATTTCGAATAATTGAACTTATGGTTTACTTGGGTTATTTACTTATGCTTCCGCTACTGATACTATGTTTGTTTTGAAACATCAATTGTATTGAATGAGGTTTTACGAACTACTTTATTTATGTTATGCTATGTTCAATATGATTGGTGGCTTGATCCTGGTCAGTCACGCTCCCAAGCGGTGATACTCCGCAGGTGGATTTTGGGGGTGTGACAGATTGGTATCAGAGCCATTGGTTATAGAGAACTTGGTTTTAATATGGAAAAACGTTTTTATTAAAACCAGACTATAACCAGAACAGTGCTCTCAACGATCCACAACGACGCTTCGCTCCACGTGCAAGACTCAACTTCTTAGGTAATAAGGTTTATGTTTATTGCCTACATGCTAGAATTTGCTTAGAACTTCGCTCGTAGTATGCCTACATTACTTTGCTCACAACTTGTCATTGCATGAGAATACTTATGTGCTTACACTCTTCTGTCATCGCACTATTCGCGAACCTTTCTCACTTATGTTGCCTTTGATGTGAAGATCAATGGCCGCACGAATTACCATGACTCAAGCCCAGCTAGAGGCTCTCGTTGCTGCGGCAGTTGCAGCCGCCCAAGCAGGTAGTACACCCTGCAGTATAGACACTAGGATCTTTAGATCCTACATTAATTCTCGTACTTAACTTTGCCCTATTCGTACACAATAGGTCAACCCGCTCAGCAACAACCTGGGTGCACATTCAAGAATTTCATGGACTGTCGCCCTAGCTCGTTCAGTGGCACGGAGGGGGCAGTTGGACTCCTCCACTGGTTTGAAAAGCTCGAGTCGGTTTTTGAAATGTGTGAATGCCCTGAGGCTCGCAGGGTGAAGTTCGCCACTGGCACACTTGAAGGGATTGCGCTCACTTGGTGGAACGCACAAGTGCAGATCTTAGGGTTGGCAGCTGCTAACGCCACACCCTGGAATGAATTCAAAGAACTGATCAAGCGGGAATACTGCACTAGAGAAGACATTCACAAGTTGGAGGATGAGTTGTATAATTTGAAAATGGTTGGTTCGGAGATCGAAGCTTACACCAAGAGATCGAATGAGTTGGCTGTGTTATGTCCAACTATGGTGGACCCTCCTTACAAGCGTATCGAGTTGTATCTCAAAGGTTTGGTGCCAGAAATACAGAGCCACGTTACCTCGGCTAACCTCAACAATATCCAGGAAATACAGCGTCTCGCTCACCGCATCACCGATCAGGCAGTGGATCAGAATAAACTGCCGAAGCGTGTCGGCGCTACTGCTACAACTGTTACTACAGTCACTCCCACTGCTGCTACTTCTGCCACACCCAGCGAGAATAAAAGAAAGTGGGACGGGGATTCCAGCAGGGGATCAGCGTCTGTTCAGTCCCAAACTCAGCAACGTCGCACCAACGATTACCAGAGTCCGAGTCAGCAGTCATCGGGCAGTCAGGGACATAGTGGTTATAAGGGAAATCACCCGTGGTGTAACAGGTGCAACAAACACCACAGTGGAAGATGTCGCAGGAGTCAATGTCAAAGATGCCACAAGATGGGCCATGAGGCCAAAGATTGTAGAAGCGCGCGACCAGTGAATCAGAACCAGCAACTTCCACCGCCAGCTCCACAGAATCAGCAGCAGCAGCCACAGCGTGGAAACCGGGGGTGTTTCCAGTGTGGGGCTGAAGGTCACTACAAACGCGATTGCCCTCAGTTGAACCAGAATCGCAATAACAACAACAACCAGGGCAACGGGAATAACAACAATCAGGGTAATGGTAACAACAACAACGGCAATGAAGCTCGAGGTCGTGCTTTTGTGTTGGGTCGAGGAGATGCAGTGAATGATCCCAATGTGGTTATGGGTAAGTTTCTTCTCGACGATATTTATGTTACTGTTTTATTTGATTCGGGTGCTGATACAAGTTATATGTCACTGAAAATGGGTAAATTATTAAAACGTACACCAACACCCCTAGACACTAAACACGTCGTAGAACTAGCAAATGGTAAAAGTGTAGAAGCCGCTCATGTAGTCAAGGGTTGTAGCATTGTTTTAGCGGGTCAGACTTTCTCGATTGATCTCATACCCATAGTTTTGGGTAGTTTCGACGTCGTCATCGGTATGGATTGGTTATCCCAACATCATGCGGAGATCTTATGCAAAGAAAAAGTTATTCGTATTCCTCGCTCCAGTCAGGAACCTCTCGAAGTACAAGGTGACAAGAGTGGTGCTGTGGTTGGCATCATCTCTTACTTAAAGGCGCAGAAATGTTTACGAAAGGGACATACCGCCATTCTGGCACTTGTCACTGACGCATCAGCAAAGGAAAAGAAGCTGGAGGATATACCAGTTGTGCGTGATTTTCCTCAAGTGTTTCCTGAAGATTTACCTGGTTTACCTCCTCATCGTCAAGTTGAGTTTCAGATTGAATTAGCTCCAGGAGCAGCACCAATAGCCCGCGCACCGTATCGTTTAGCTCCAACCGAACTGGAAGAACTGTCGAAGCAGCTGCAAGAGCTCTTGGAAAAGGGCTTTATTCGTCCAAGCTCTTCGCCTTGGGGAGCTCCAGTGTTATTTGTGAAGAAGAAAGACGGTACGTTCAGAATGTGTATAGACTACCGTGAACTCAACAAGGTGACAGTGAAGAACCGTTATCCTCTTCCGCGCATCGACGACTTATTCGACCAGTTGCAAGGGTCGTGTTACTATTCCAAGATTGATTTAAGGTCAGGGTATCATCAGCTGAGAGTCCGGGATGAGGACGTCTCCAAAACCGCTTTCAGAACTCGCTACGGTCATTACGAGTTTCTTGTCATGCCATTCGGGCTTACAAACGCACCTGCAGTCTTCATGGATCTTATGAACAGGGTGTGCAAACCCTATCTCGACAAGTTTGTTATCGTTTTCATCGACGACATTTTGATTTACTCCAAGAGTCAGGAGGAGCACGAGCAGCACTTACGCCTTATCTTGGAACTTCTTCGAAAGGAGCAACTGTATGCAAAGTTTTCAAAATGCGACTTCTGGCTTCGTGAAGTCCACTTCTTAGGCCATGTGGTGAACAAGGATGGGATTCATGTCGATCCATCCAAGGTTGATTCGATCAGAAACTGGCCAGCACCACGTACACCAACAGAAATACGCCAATTCTTGGGTTTGGCGGGTTACTACAGGCGATTTATTAAAGACTTCTCCAAGATCGCGCAACCACTCACTATGCTTACACAGAAAGGTGTCGTTTACAGATGGGGTAATACTCAAGAGACCGCTTTTCAGTACTTAAAGGATAGGCTTTGCAGCGCACCTATTCTTTCATTGCCAGAGGGCACGGATGACTTCGTGGTTTATTGTGACGCATCAATACAGGGTCTGGGTTGCGTATTGATGCAGCGGGATAAAGTGATAGCCTACGCTTCTCGGCAACTCAAGGTTCATGAACGGAACTACACGACGCACGATTTAGAGCTGGGAGCTGTTGTTTTCGCGCTTAAGATATGGCGACACTACCTGTACGGTACCAGGTGCACGATTTACACCGATCACAGGAGTCTCGAGCATATTCTTAGGCAAAAGGATTTGAATATGCGTCAACGAAGATGGGTTGAACTTCTGAACGACTACGAATGCGCCATCAAGTATCATCCAGGCAAGGCCAATGTTGTGGCTGATGCCCTCAGCCGGAAAGACACTCTACCTAAGCGCGTGCGAGCGCTACAGCTTACCATTCAGTCCAGTCTTCCTGCACAGATACGAGCTGCTCAGTTAGAAGCACTGAAACCCGAAAACGTCAAGGCTGAAGCCTTGCGCGGTTCGAGGCAGCAATTGGAACAAAAGGAAGACGGCGCCTACTATGTAACGGGGCGTATTTGGGTCCCACTTTATGGCGGCTTACGCGAACTTGTGATGGATGAAGCGCACAAGTCTCGCTACTCGGTACATCCAGGGTCGGATAAGATGTACCACGATATCAGAACAACTTATTGGTGGCCAAACATGAAAGCTCTTATCGCAACTTACGTCGGCAAGTGTTTAACTTGTGCAAGGGTTAAAATCGAGTACCAGAAACCATCAGGCCTGCTTCAGCAGCCTAAGATACCGCAATGGAAATGGGAAGAAATCTCCATGGATTTTGTTACGGGCTTACCTAGATCCCAGCGTGGGAATGACACTATTTGGGTGATCGTTGATCGGCTCACAAAGTCTGCTCACTTCTTGGCTATCAAAGAAACGGATAAGTTTTCTACCCTAGCAGACATCTACATGAAAGAAGTTGTTTCGAGGCACGGAGTGCCCACTTCTATTATTTCGGATCGCGATGCACGATTCACGTCAGAGCTTTGGCAAGCGATGCACAAATCTTTCGGCTCACGATTAGACATGAGCACAGCGTATCATCCTCAGACGGATGGGCAGTCTGAGCGAACTATTCAAACTCTAGAAGACATGCTTCGAGCGTGTGTTATCGATTTCGGCAACGGCTGGGAAAAGCACCTCCCTTTGGTGGAGTTCTCGTACAATAACAGTTACCATACCAGCATTCAAGCCGCTCCATTTGAGGCATTGTACGGACGTAAATGCCGGTCACCTCTCTGTTGGGCAGAGGTGGGGGATAGTCAAATTACGGGTCCAGAGATTGTAGTGGACGCCACAGAAAAAATAGCACAGATACGACAACGCATGGCGGCAGCACGCGACCGTCAGAAAGCCTACGCGGACAAGCGTAGAAAACCATTGGAATTTGAGGTCGGGGACCGGGTTTTATTGAAAGTTTCACCCTGGAAGGGTGTGGTACGTTTTGGCAAACGGGGCAAACTAAATCCGCGGTACGTCGGACCATTCGAAATTACAGAAAAGATTGGCAAGGTAGCCTACAAGTTGAACCTACCAGCTGAACTCGGTGCAGTTCACAATGTATTCCACGTGTCGAATCTGAAGAAATGCCTATCAGATGAAAACCTCATCATTCCTTTTAAGGAACTCACTATCGACGAGCGGTTGCAGTTCGTCGAGGAACCAGTTGAAATCACGGACCGGGATGTTAAGGTCCTCAAACACAAGAGAATCCCTCTTGTTCGAGTTCGTTGGAACTCCCAGCGTGGTCCAGAGTATACCTGGGAACGCGAAGACCAGATAAAAGAAAAGTATCCCCAGTTATTCGAAACCAATGCATCCACTTCTGAGGCTGAAGCTACTACTACTGAATTTCGGGACGAAATTCCAAATCAACGGGGGGATGATGTGACACCCCAGGAAAACCAGTGAACAACGTAACTTACCCAGCTTCCTCAGTGAGTGCGTACCAAATTTCGGGACGAAATTTCTTTTAAGTTGGGGATAATGTGACAACTCGAGTTTCTGATTTTCACTTTCGCACTTGATGCGTGTTGACTTTGACTGTTTAGTTGTTTGTATTGTGAATTGGAAGTTGTACGTGTTGTGTTTTAATGAAACGATTGTCATTTGGCCTATATGTGATTACTTGCTGTGGTAGAAAATAATGTTAGGATTATTATTAAAACACTTAGTCTAGATCGGAACATGTCATACAGTTCGAAGGATTCGAAGGACCACGAAGGATGACCTTCGATTCGAAGACCTCGAAACATATCCTTCGAGCACGAAACATATCCTTCGAGCACGAAACATATCCTTCGATATGTTTCGGCCCAGTCTTTCCAATGGGCTTGGCCCATTACTGTGATACGTATATATGGGAGTGCATGTAAACTGATGGTTATTTTCTAAGAAAAACCCTAGTTCCTTTGTGTGTGTGCGACGGCAAAGCAGACTTAGTCCCTGTTCGAAGGATTTTATTTCCGCAACCCCGATTTCCGGTTAGTGTGTGATGTTGTTTATGATGTATGATTTCATGATTGATCAATGGTCTTGCAATATGTTGTTTATATGTTGTCATGAATCGGATAAGCTAGGTTTAGCAAATATAATTGGATTGAATAGTCATGATTACTAGGATGTTGTTGTTGATCGGTTAGCAAATCGGTCAAACTTGTTTGATTAATCGGCCGGATTGTTTGTATACGAATTGGATATGTATGTTAATCAGGTTGATAATCGGCTAAATATGGTAATCGGACATGTTCATGTAATCGACACCTATGTGTAAGTTGGATAGTTTAAATAATCTTGTTATTCAGATTAGGGTTCTTGATAAACATGGGAATTATGCTTGTTTGATCTGGTTGATGTTAACTGATTTGTGATATTGGTGTTAATTGATAATCACAGCAAAACTTGGAAACTTGTAACGTAACTGATATCCATCGAAAGATATCAGTTACTCGAAACATGGTAGTAACCGAAAGATACCGAAAGATACTAGATGTTCGAAACATAGTGTTGACCGAAGGATAGCAATGACCGAATGATAACATTAAGTTCGAAACATAACATTCTGTTCGAAAGATAGCTATGATACCTGTTAGTCGAAAGATCTCTAATGTGTCGAAAGATGACCATGAATTGAATGATAGCTGATGTTCTACTGTGAAATAATACGTGTTGTGTCGATATGCAAACTGACTGTTATGTGAACATTAAATTGCATGCGTATCGTTGTGAACATGAACTGATTTGTTATACGTGCATACGATAGGACGTGAATAAATTACTTGTGAGTGCATAACCTAGCATACCGAGCAAACCAAGGTGAGTTCACACAGCCAAGGCATGGGTTCCCAGGGTGGGAATGGGTTGGATGATTACTTGTGCATACTTTGATACTGTAACGAACGATTAAACTGTTGATGCTTACGAACTACTCAACTGCCTTCGCACCCACCCTGGTCGGTAAAGACTATGGTCGCGAACGAACTGATAAATTGCCTTCGCACACACCCTGGTCGGTAAGGACTATGGTCGCGAACTAACGAACATGATCTTCGCACACATGCCTGTGAGGCCGCGATGGAATTGATACGATACGAAACTTAATTGAACAAACGCACTATTACCCAAACTAAACTATAAACTGTGAACTCGCTCAACTAGTTTGTTGATTATCTGCTGCATGCCTTGCAGGACCTTAGGTACTTATGGAGCTTGCACTGGAGGAGCGGGACGTTGTGGGCAGTGGATTATGAACGCTATGTTTAAACATTTCGAATAATTGAACTTATGGTTTACTTGGGTTATTTACTTATGCTTCCGCTACTGATACTATGTTTGTTTTGAAACATCAATTGTATTGAATGAGGTTTTACGAACTACTTTATTTATGTTATGCTATGTTCAATATGATTGGTGGCTTGATCCTGGTCAGTCACGCTCCCAAGCGGTGATACTCCGCAGGTGGATTTTGGGGGTGTGACATCATCACGCTACGAAACCGCACCGTGGGGCCTGCAGAAGCACCACCGCTGACAGAAGAAACGGTACCCCCGCCTCTGCAGGAGAATAACTCCCCTCCGTCACCAGAGCCTACCAAGGCTCCTCGAGTCCCGTACCCCGGTAGGTTAATTCGTCAAAAGACCAATGAGCAATTCGCAAAGTTCGAAAGTCTATTAAAACAATTGCATGTCAATATTCCTTTTATTGATGTCCTAACCCAAATGCCCAAATACTCTAAATTCATGAGGGACTTCCTCACTCATAAAAAGAAAATTGAAACTTTGCAATTAGTTAACTTAGGCGAAGAGTGCTCTGCCCTCGTACTCAATAAACTTCCTCAAAAGAAAATCGATCACGGAAGCTTCACAATTCCCTGCTCAATCGGGGAGTCCCCCGTTCGTAATGCACTAGCCGACCTTGGGGCTAGCATTAACCTCATGCCCTCATCAATGTTTAAAAGACTCGGCCTAGGAACAACGAGTCCTACAAAAATGAGCATACAGCTTGCTGATCGATCCGTCAAATTCCCGCAAGGTGTCATCGAAAATGTCTTGGTAAAGGTAAGCAAATTCGTCTATCCAGCCGAATTTGTCATACTCGATATGGAGGAAGACACCAAGTGTCACACCCCCAAAATCCCACCTGCGGAGTACTACCGCTTGGAGGCGTGACTGACCAGGATCCAGCCACCAATCATACTGAACAAGCATATAAGTAATTATAAAAGTTTAACCAATACGATTGGTGTTCCAAAACAAATAAGTTTAAGTTGTAAGCGGAAGCATAAGTTTAAAGTTGTAACATAAGTTCCAAAAGTTTCAAGTTTAACATAGTCTTGTAGCAATCCCTGTCCCACAACGATCCTCCTCCATGCAAGCTCCCACTGAGTACCTATGGTCCTGCAAAGCATGTAGTAACGAGTCAACAACTAGTTGAGTGAGTTCACGGGTGGGCGTTCGTTTTAGTTGTTTCGAAAACAGTTTACTTTATCTGGCATCCTGCCGTGGGGGTTACCCCATAGTTTTAAAAACGTGACCAGTTCGTTCCCAGTTACTCCGGCACTCCGGCCGTGGGGGCTACCCCATGTAGTTATCAGGCATTTCGGCCGTGGGGGCTACCCCATGTACATCATCTGGCTCTCCAGCCGTGGGGGCTACCCCATGTGTATACTAGACTCGTTACCGTATCGATTGCTGACTGTAGTCATGTTTATGTGCCCTGAAAACATCAATGTCTATCATCATTGACGTGCCCCAGATCCATTAGTTCACGCCCGTCCTCTGCGGCACGGTGTGAGGCTTGTCAGACCTAAATAGCGCTATCTAACTAATGACCCGCTCGCCATTGGCCCGGCGATTAGTCGATACAAAAAGGAGGGACTTCGTGATAGAGTTTTAGTCTAGTACGTTTATCCGTCCATCCGGACGAGGAATCACATTCCTGAACCACTGACGTCCTGCCCAAGGAGGACGAGGAACCCACGTTCCTTAACCCAGTTCCCAACCCAGGGAATCCCATGCTTTGTAGAGGGTGTGAACTCACCTCGGTTTGCTCGGCAGTTAATCACAGAAAGTCAATCAAGTCGCAAGTAGTCAATAACGTCCTATCACGGTTATCACGTATAATCAGATTCGAACCAAGTAGTGCACAAATGTTCAACACGTATGGCAGACACGTTTAATCAGTAGCAGTTCATAGGTAACAGTTAATCACATGTTCAAAGTCCAAACAGTTGGGCTCGTGATAACAGGCCCAAATAACTCATCAACAGTAGCACAGAAGTTCATAAGTCCGGCCCACTAACTAAGGCCCAAAGTGTGGTCTCGAGTCGCAACCGGACTCGCAAGCATGGTCTCGAGTCATGCTGTGTGTTGATCATGGATGGTTGCGAGTCGCAACCGGTGTCGCAACCGTAGTCTCGGTTCATCATGCTAAGGTCTCGAGTCGCAACGGGACTCGTAACCTGTGGTTTCGGCTTGTCCTGCTATGGTTGCGAGTCGCAACCGCGTGGTCTCGAGTCATCACGCTGTGGTTGCGAGTCGCAACTGCGTGATTGCGAGTCGGTAGCAGTCGTTTTCAAGTTCACGTGTTGATGCAGATGTAGTCAGATTAGTGGTACAATATAATCAGGCCCAAATCCGGAAATAACCAATAGCATTCCACTAACAGTTTTCCTAATCAGGTTATTGGTCAAAGATGGATCAAAATCACAAGGGTTTTCAATCTTCAACTATCATTCAAAGTGTTCTTCACATATTCAAACATGTGTTCATCAAGTTCATAACATATTAATCACTTATTCAACCAACACTATGAACAACAATCAAAATACAATTTACTATCATGCATCCTATATGACAAACATGTTCATTAGCCGATTTGTTTAGTATAAACACCCAACTTTTCGGATCCAAATCCAAGTGCAACCAATATCATCATTCACCTTTTAACATACAATGAACCCATTTTTACAACTAAGCATTTATGCATAGTTCCACACATAACAAGAACATTCATGAACCGATTTCTTTTCAAAACATCATGCATAACTAAGTTAACTACCATATTATCACATAATCTCATCATACAAACATAACATGAACATACTAACACTAAGCATTCAACCATAATCTTTAAAAACACTAACCGGTTAATGGGTTTCGAGGGTGTGTGTAAAGCTTCCAACCGGGTGTGTGTGTGTGAGCCGATCCAAGTCCAAAGATCCAAGAATGATGAAGTGTTTGTGTTCTTAGGTTTAGAGAGAGAAGTAGGAGGGTGTGTGTGTGTTCTAATGTTCAACAAATGGTAAAAACTAACTAAGGTGGTGTATATATAGTCAAGTTCCAAGTGTGCACCCTTAGTGGGTTTCGAGTGGGGGTTCACGGCCCAAAGGCCCAACCGGCCACTAGGTTCTCGGCCCAAGTCCACTCGAGACCTCATGGTCTCGAGTCGGGTTCTTTGTTCTCGGGTTGGGTTCTCGGTTCACATAAAACACGTACACATATATATACAAATGCACACATAACAAAGCACTTATCACATAAAAAGGTTCACGTTATCATTTTAACTAGTCACATAACGTACAAGCAAGTTACAACGAAAGGTTCTAGATTTCGAGTTGTCACATCATCCCCAAGTTGAAAGAAATTTCGTCCCGAAATTTGATGGCACTCACTGAGGAAGCTAGTTAGGTTGCAAGGTTTTCCCGGTTTTCCTGGGGTGTCACATCCACCCCCCGTTGTTCTGGAATTTCGTCCCGAAATTCCGTAGCTTCAGCCTCAGTAGCGTTTGTACTGTTCTCAAACAGTTGGGGATACTTTTGTTTCATCCGATCTTCGCGCTCCCAGGTAAACTCTGGGCCGCGACGTGAGTTCCAACGAACTCGTACAAGAGGTATTCTAGTGCTCTTGAGGACCTTAACATCCCGGTCCGTGATCTCGACAGGTTCTTCGACGAATTTCAACTGTTCGTCGATCGTAAGTTCCTTCAGAGGAACTACGTGCGTCTCATCTGACAGACACTTCTTCAGATTCGACACATGGAAAATGTTGTGAACTGCACCGAGTTCTGCTGGTAATTTCAGTCTGTAGGCCACCTTGCCTATTTTCTCAAGAATTTCAAAAGGTCCAACGTACCGTGGGTTGAGTTTGCCGCGTTTACCAAAACGAACCACACCCTTCCAGGGTGAGACTTTGAGTAATACCCGCTCCCCAACCTGGAGCTCAAGTGGTTTCCTGCCCTTATCGGCGTAGGCCTTCTGACGGTCACGAGCCGCCGCCATGCGTTGTCGTATTTGAGCAATCCGCTCAGTAGTGTCTACCACATGTTCTGGACCAGTGATCTGACTATCCCCCACTTCTGCCCAACAGAGGGGTGACCGGCATTTACGTCCGTACAATGCCTCAAACGGAGCAGCTTTAATGCTGGTGTGGTAGCTGTTATTATACGAGAATTCCACGAGTGGCAGATGCCTTTCCCAGCTGTTGCCAAAGTCGATTACACAAGCGCGAAGCATGTCTTCTAATGTCTGAATAGTTCGCTCGGACTGCCCGTCCGTCTGTGGGTGATACGCTGTGCTCATATCTAAACGTGAGCCAAAAGACTTGTGCATTGCCTGCCACAGTTCCGAAGTAAAACGTGCATCTCGATCAGAGATAATAGAAGTGGGCACCCCGTGCCTCGAAACAACTTCCTTGAGGTATATTTCCGCTAGAGTGGAGAATTTATCTGTTTCTTTGATTGCCAAGAAGTGTGCGGATTTTGTGAGTCGATCCACGATCACCCAGATAGTATCGTTCCCGCGCTGTGATCTAGGTAAGCCAGTAACGAAATCCATGGAAATTTGCTCCCATTTCCATTGTGGTATCTCTGGTTGCTGAAGTAGGCCTGAAGGTTTCTGATATTCTGTCTTGACTCGCGCACAAGTCAAACACTTGCTGACGTAGGTTGCTATGTGGGCCTTCATGCTAGGCCACCAATACGTAGTTTTAATATCGTGGTACATCTTGTCCGAACCAGGGTGTACCGAGTAGCGAGATTTGTGCGCTTCATCCATCACAAGTTCTCGTAAGTCGCCATAGAGTGGGACCCAAATGCGTCCTGTTACATAATAAGCACCGTCTTCCTTCTGTTCTAAGCGTTGCCTTGACCCGCGTAGAGCTTCAGCTCTAACGTTTTCTGGTTTCAGTGCTTCTATCTGAGCAGCTCGTATTTGCGAAGGTAGACTAGAATGTATCGTGAGTTGTAAAGCTCTTACGCGCTTAGGCGTAGTGTCCTTCCGACTCAGGGCGTCTGCCACAACATTGGCCTTGCCCGGGTGATACCTGATAGAGCACTCGTAGTCATTCAGCAGCTCGACCCATCGTCGCTGCCGCATATTCAGTTCCTTCTGCTTGAATATGTGTTCTAAACTTCTGTGGTCGGTGTAGATGGCGCACTTGGTTCCGTACAGGTAATGCCGCCATAACTTAAGTGCAAAAACAACAGCTCCCAGCTCTAAATCATGCGTAGTGTAGTTCTTCTCGTGAACTTTAAGTTGTCGTGAGGCGTAAGCTATGACTTTATCTCGTTGCATCAATACACAACCAAGACCTTGAATTGATGCATCACAGTAAACCACAAAATCTTCTGTGCCCTCTGGCAGTGAAAGGATAGGTGCACTACAAAGTCTATCCTTTAGATGCTGAAAAGCTAACTCTTGTGCATTTCCCCAATGATAAACAACGCCTTTCTGCGTTAGTAAGGTGAGAGGCTGCGCGATCTTAGAAAAATCCTTAATGAATCTCCTGTAATATCCTGCCAATCCCAAAAATTGGCGAATTTCCTTTGGTGTGCGAGGCGCAGGCCAGTTCTTAATAGATTCCACTTTGGATGGATCAACGTGAATCCCATCCTTGTTCACCACATGCCCTAGGAAATGGACTTCACGAAGCCAGAAGTCGCATTTCGAGAATTTTGCGTAAAGCTGTTCCTTCCGAAGGAGTTCCAAAATAAGTCGTAGATGTTGTTCGTGCTCTTCCTTGCTCTTAGAATAGATCAGGATGTCGTCGATGAAGACTATAACAAACTTGTCCAGATACGGTTTGCACACTCGATTCATCAAATCCATAAAAACTGCCGGTGCGTTCGTCAGCCCAAACGGCATGACCAGAAACTCATAGTGCCCATATCGAGTCCTAAAGGCCGTCTTAGAGACATCCTCTTCCCGAACTCTCAGCTGGTGATATCCCGATCTCAGATCGATCTTTGAATAGTAGCTCGACCCCTGCAACTGGTCGAACAAGTCGTCAATACGCGGTAGAGGATAACGATTCTTCACAGTCACTTTGTTGAGTTCGCGATAGTCGATACACATTCTGAAGGTACCATCCTTCTTCTTCACAAATAACACTGGAGCTCCCCAAGGCGATGAGCTAGGACGAATGAAACCCTTATCCAAGAGTTCTTGTAGTTGCGTGGAGAGTTCTTCCAACTCTGATGGCGCTAAACGATAAGGTGCACGGGCTACAGGCGCGGCTCCAGGAGCTAGATCAATCTGAAACTCGACTTGGCGATGGGGCGGAAGACCAGGTAATTCCTCAGGGAATACCTCAGGATAGTCGCGTACAACCGGAAAATCCTCTAGCTTCTTCTCCTTCTCTGTGGTATCAGTAACTAGAGCCAAAATCGCAGTGTGGCCCTTTCGTAAGCATTTCTGAGCCTTAAGAAGAGAGATGATGTTCTCAACAGCACTTCTCTTGTCGCCACGAATCATGAGAGGTTCACTACCTAAACCAGGAATACGAACGATCTTCTCGTTGCAAAGAATCTCTGCTCGGTGTTGGGATAACCAATCCATCCCAATGACAACGTCGAAACTACCCAAGACAATAGGAATAAGATCGATAGAGAAAGTCTGGTTAGCGAGAATAAGCTGGCAACCCTTGACTACGTGAGAGGCTTCCAAACTCTTACCATTAGCTAGCTCTACAGTGTGCTTGTCGCTCAGGGGTGTAGGAATACGCTTAAGCATCTTACTAACTTCTAGTGACACATAACTAGTATCGGCACCCGAATCAAATAAGACTGTAACATAAAAGTCGTCGAGAAGGAACTTACCCGTCACCACGTTGGGATCATTCCTTGCTTCACCTTGGCCAATCACGAACACACGTCCCCTAGCACCATTGTTGTTGTTCCCATTGTTACCATTCCCCTGATTATTGTTGTTGTTCTGGTTCAGTTGGGGACAATCCTTCTTGAAATGACCTTCAGCTCCACACTGAAAACACCCTTTGTTGTTACCCTGCTGCTGTCGCTGGTTCTGCTGAGGTTGCTGACGATTCTGATTGACGGGATATGCGCTCCTGCAATCTTTTGCAACATGACCAGGCTTGTTGCATCGATGACAGTTGCCCCTGGTGCATGCCCCACTGTGGTGTAGGCTACAACGATTGCACTTGGGGTGATTTCCTTTGTACCCACCATGACTTTGACCACCAGACGATTGCTGACTGGGGCTCTTGTGATCGTCCGTCTTTCTTCTGCTGAGACTGAGTTTGCACCGAAGTTGAACCCCTGCTTGAAGTTCCATCCCATTTCCGTTTATCCCCACTAGAAGCACCAGAAGTAGTTGCAGCACCTATGCGCTTCGGTAACTTGTTCTGCTCCACCGCTTGGTCAGTGAGACGGTGAGCCAACTGTACAACCTGCTGGATAGTAGTCAAGTTCGCTGAAGTCACATGACTTTGGATCTCTGGCACCAAGCCCTTGAGATAGAGTTCAATTCGCTTGTAGGGAGGATCCACCATAGTAGGACACAACAAGGCAAGCTCATGCGATCTCTTAGTGTATGCCTCAATCTCCGACCCCGACATCTTGAGATTGTAGAACTCATCTTCCAGTTTGTGAATGTCGTCACGACTGCAGTATTCTTCCCTGATCATTTCCTTGAAAGTTTCCCATGGGGTGGCATTGGCAGCAACCAACCCTAACATCTGCACTTGAGCATTCCACCACGTGAGAGCCAAACCCTCGAGAGTACCAGTAGCATACTTCACCCTGCGCGCTTCAGGGCATTCACACATTTCGAACACAGACTCCAGTTTCTCAAACCAGTGTAGGAGACCTACTGCTCCCTCAGTTCCGCTAAAAGTAGTGGGTCGACAGTCCATAAAGGTCTTAAAAGTGCACACCGGTGCCTGAGCATACTGACCTAAGGTAGGTGAAAGAAAAGACAGAGTTTAACACAAAGGTTGGTTCACGAGAGTAGGATCCAAATGATCCTAGAACAATTTCGGACTACAGGATATACCTCCTGCGTGTGCAGCTGCGAGCGCTGCGTCAATTCGCTCGTTGATCAAAGCCGTCAACTGGGCTTGTGTCATGTTAACGCGTCCAGACATGGTTCTTCATAATAAAAGCAATACGTGTGAGAGAGGTTCGCGAAAGCACGATAGTAGGACAGAGTAAGTACGCATGTGTTCAAACAACAGTAGTTATACTAGTCAAGCATACCATGAGCAATGTACTACGCAACTAACAAGTAGGCCATATACATACATTATATTACCTAGAACGTCGAGCCTTGCATGAGGAGCGAAGTGTCGTTGTGGACCGTTGAGCACTAAACCGGTTATAGTCTGGTTTTAACAAAAACGTTTCTCCTTTATTAAAACCAAGTTCACTATAACCAATGGCTCTGATACCAATCTGTCACACCCCCAAAATCCCACCTGCGGAGTACTACCGCTTGGAGGCGTGACTGACCAGGATCCAGCCACCAATCATACTGAACAAGCATATAAGTAATTATAAAAGTTTAACCAATACGATTGGTGTTCCAAAACAAATAAGTTTAAGTTGTAAGCGGAAGCATAAGTTTAAAGTTGTAACATAAGTTCCAAAAGTTTCAAGTTTAACATAGTCTTGTAGCAATCCCTGTCCCACAACGATCCTCCTCCATGCAAGCTCCCACTGAGTACCTATGGTCCTGCAAAGCATGTAGTAACGAGTCAACAACTAGTTGAGTGAGTTCACGGGTGGGCGTTCGTTTTAGTTGTTTCGAAAACAGTTTACTTTATCTGGCATCCTGCCGTGGGGGTTACCCCATAGTTTTAAAAACGTGACCAGTTCGTTCCCAGTTACTCCGGCACTCCGGCCGTGGGGGCTACCCCATGTAGTTATCAGGCATTTCGGCCGTGGGGGCTACCCCATGTACATCATCTGGCTCTCCAGCCGTGGGGGCTACCCCATGTGTATACTAGACTCGTTACCGTATCGATTGCTGACTGTAGTCATGTTTATGTGCCCTGAAAACATCAATGTCTATCATCATTGACGTGCCCCAGATCCATTAGTTCACGCCCGTCCTCTGCGGCACGGTGTGAGGCTTGTCAGACCTAAATAGCGCTATCTAACTAATGACCCGCTCGCCATTGGCCCGGCGATTAGTCGATACAAAAAGGAGGGACTTCGTGATAGAGTTTTAGTCTAGTACGTTTATCCGTCCATCCGGACGAGGAATCACATTCCTGAACCACTGACGTCCTGCCCAAGGAGGACGAGGAACCCACGTTCCTTAACCCAGTTCCCAACCCAGGGAATCCCATGCTTTGTAGAGGGTGTGAACTCACCTCGGTTTGCTCGGCAGTTAATCACAGAAAGTCAATCAAGTCGCAAGTAGTCAATAACGTCCTATCACGGTTATCACGTATAATCAGATTCGAACCAAGTAGTGCACAAATGTTCAACACGTATGGCAGACACGTTTAATCAGTAGCAGTTCATAGGTAACAGTTAATCACATGTTCAAAGTCCAAACAGTTGGGCTCGTGATAACAGGCCCAAATAACTCATCAACAGTAGCACAGAAGTTCATAAGTCCGGCCCACTAACTAAGGCCCAAAGTGTGGTCTCGAGTCGCAACCGGACTCGCAAGCATGGTCTCGAGTCATGCTGTGTGTTGATCATGGATGGTTGCGAGTCGCAACCGGTGTCGCAACCGTAGTCTCGGTTCATCATGCTAAGGTCTCGAGTCGCAACGGGACTCGTAACCTGTGGTTTCGGCTTGTCCTGCTATGGTTGCGAGTCGCAACCGCGTGGTCTCGAGTCATCACGCTGTGGTTGCGAGTCGCAACTGCGTGATTGCGAGTCGGTAGCAGTCGTTTTCAAGTTCACGTGTTGATGCAGATGTAGTCAGATTAGTGGTACAATATAATCAGGCCCAAATCCGGAAATAACCAATAGCATTCCACTAACAGTTTTCCTAATCAGGTTATTGGTCAAAGATGGATCAAAATCACAAGGGTTTTCAATCTTCAACTATCATTCAAAGTGTTCTTCACATATTCAAACATGTGTTCATCAAGTTCATAACATATTAATCACTTATTCAACCAACACTATGAACAACAATCAAAATACAATTTACTATCATGCATCCTATATGACAAACATGTTCATTAGCCGATTTGTTTAGTATAAACACCCAACTTTTCGGATCCAAATCCAAGTGCAACCAATATCATCATTCACCTTTTAACATACAATGAACCCATTTTTACAACTAAGCATTTATGCATAGTTCCACACATAACAAGAACATTCATGAACCGATTTCTTTTCAAAACATCATGCATAACTAAGTTAACTACCATATTATCACATAATCTCATCATACAAACATAACATGAACATACTAACACTAAGCATTCAACCATAATCTTTAAAAACACTAACCGGTTAATGGGTTTCGAGGGTGTGTGTAAAGCTTCCAACCGGGTGTGTGTGTGTGAGCCGATCCAAGTCCAAAGATCCAAGAATGATGAAGTGTTTGTGTTCTTAGGTTTAGAGAGAGAAGTAGGAGGGTGTGTGTGTGTTCTAATGTTCAACAAATGGTAAAAACTAACTAAGGTGGTGTATATATAGTCAAGTTCCAAGTGTGCACCCTTAGTGGGTTTCGAGTGGGGGTTCACGGCCCAAAGGCCCAACCGGCCACTAGGTTCTCGGCCCAAGTCCACTCGAGACCTCATGGTCTCGAGTCGGGTTCTTTGTTCTCGGGTTGGGTTCTCGGTTCACATAAAACACGTACACATATATATACAAATGCACACATAACAAAGCACTTATCACATAAAAAGGTTCACGTTATCATTTTAACTAGTCACATAACGTACAAGCAAGTTACAACGAAAGGTTCTAGATTTCGAGTTGTCACACCAAGGTCCCCCTCATACTAGGGAGACCATTTCTTGCCACCGCACAAGCAGTGGTAGATATGAATGACGGAACACTCACCTTGAGGTACGGGGATGATGAAGTAAAATTCGGAGTTGGGAAGAGAATAGAAGACGACGACCCGGTCAACTACATGAAGGTTATTGATTCGAGTTTGGATGCTGCTCTCCGACGGTGTAACATGGGACGCCAATCATCCCACTCAGAAAATATATAACCTCACATTGGGTCTAGCCAAGGACCCTTATAAACGTGGCGCACCACGGAGGCATTCCGCGGAACTATCCTTAGTTTAGTTTAATCTTTTAGTTTTAATTTGCAGGAATAAAACACACTCATGGTGGTAAAGGATGACAAAGGGAACGAGAAAAATGGCCCCATGCACAAGAACAAGGCGACGCGACACAAAATTCTCCATTACAGAAGGCTCAACACGGGCCGTGCCCAACCAACACGGCCCCGTGCTGAACCCCCTGCAGAAAAATGGCCAGTTCAGGTAACTGGACACGGGCCGTGTTCACCAGACACTCCCCCGTGTCCAGGCTTCTGTCTCATTTCTTTAATTTTTGTTACTGGCACCTGAACACGGGGTCGTGTCCGGTCCCCACGGGGCCGTGTCCAGACTGCCAGTAACATAAATCTTTGCTTTTTAACACCACATTACACATCCAATCAACCTAAAAATTTATTTTTGGGACACATTGAGGACAATGTGTAATTTAAGTGTGGGGGGGGGAAGCTAACACCTCGAAATTTTGCAAGTCCTAACAGCAAGCCTTACACAAAACTCTATTGGAACCGCTAAACACCCCAAATTTTTTCAAAAATTTTCATTTTTTTTACTTGTCTAAAGTTTAAGTTAGGAATCCTAAGATTAATAAGGTTATATTTTTACAATTTTACAACCGAGAGCGTCGTGATAACAAGAACCAACATAAGAAAATTATGAAACGGCATAACGAGCTTAGTTAAAATTTGATTATATATGCTCGATCACATAAAAACCCATTCCCACAAAAGTGAGTTTTGAGCCTTTATTGAGCATACAAATTCACATCTTTAGACTAAATGCTCATTTTTCGTTTCTTGTGTGAAATAGCCGCTTGGTTCTTACAACTCTAGAACTTGCCACGACGATTCATTCCCGGTCCTTACCAACTTAAACCCAAGTAAGTAAATGATGGAGGCATTAGGATTAACCTTTTTTTTCTTTCTACACCATTATTTTTCAATTTTTTTTTACCACCTACCCAAAATCCCCCTAGTTAACCCCTTTAAGCCTAAACCTTTCATTTCTTTACCCTAAAACCCTTTTTACCCACCAAAAACCCTTTTTATTTTCACATTTTATTTTAGTAACAAGCTCGGTTTTTCGTGTGACTAAAAAAAAATGATGAATGATGAAGTTAAAAACAAACAAAGCTATGAAAACAAAAGCTTGTTGGGAGAAATACTTCAAAATAAACGGCATAACGAGCTTAGTTAAAATTTGATTATATATGCTCGATCACATAAAAACCCATTCCCACAAAAGTGAGTTTTGAGCCTTTATTGAGCATACAAATTCACATCTTTAGACTAAATGCTCATTTTTCGTTTCTTGTGTGAAATAGCCGCTTGGTTCTTACAACTCTAGAACTTGCCACGACGATTCATTCCCGGTCCTTACCAACTTAAACCCAAGTAAGTAAATGATGGAGGCATTAGGATTAACCTTTTTTTTCTTTCTACACCATTATTTTTCAATTTTTTTTACCACCTACCCAAAATCCCCCTAGTTAACCCCTTTAAGCCTAAACCTTTCATTTCTTTACCCTAAAACCCTTTTTACCCACCAAAAACCCTTTTTATTTTCACCCTTTATTTTAGTAACAAGCTCGGTTTTTCGTGTGACTAAAAAAAAAATGATGAATGATGAAGTTAAAAACAAACAAAGCTATGAAAACAAAAGCTTGTTGGGAGAAATACTTCAAAATAAAAAGTCACTAAAAAAGTGTTTTACGAAAACCGACGCTTTTTACGCTTTTCGCCCTTTTACTAACCACTAACCCAACCACCCACCTTTAGCCCAAGCCTAACCCTTCACCCAAAAAGTCCTCTTGATATTTACAAAGGTATATAGTTAAAAAGGAGGAGGATTGATTGCTTGGCAAGCTTATGGTAGGAATAAGTTCCATGCCGCTCTCGAGTGATTCACTAAAAAAAAAATACACCTTCGGCCGAGTGTTGAGTGATTTCTCCCGTGAGGTATGTGAACTTGTATATAAATGAAATTTTAAAAAGGCATGCTAAGCCTAAATAAGTAATTTCTCTTATGAAACGTTCTAAATAAATCATAACGAATAGGATTGTAAATAAATAAAAATAAAACCCAAAAAGATCTTGGATTCCCGACACTCTATGACAAGCCAAAAAAACCTTCTCTTCTACCCATTCCATTTGAGAGTGTAAGCCTCATATTTAAAGAGTTTTGCTTGAGGACAAGCAAAAGTTCAAGTGTGGGGGTATTTGATGTGTGTAAAATGCAACATATAAATTACATCAAATAAGGCATAAAACTAACCCTTTTTGAGTACTAATGTTGGAAAAAGAGTGTTTTTGTCTTCCTTTTGTATTTTCAGGATGAAATGAGCTCAAATTCACAAAAGAAGCAAAAAGACAGCTAATTCTAACAAAAATACAAGAAAAGGAACAAAAGTGGATTGCCCGAACCCTCAACGGCATCCTCCCAAGCAAAGAAGAGAAGCCAAAAGACTGAACACGCCCCGTGCTCAGCCAGCACGGGGCCGTGCCCAAGAAGCAGCAGAAAAGACAAACCTATAGAAGCTTCTATTGCCCACCACGGGGCCGTGTCCAGTGAGCACGGGGGCGTGGCGAATTATAATTAATGAAGAGAGAGAGTGTCAGACGGGCACGGGGGCGTGTCCAGCGGACACGGGGCCGTGCCCAGCCTTCTGTTCAGCCTATAAATAGGAGTGCTTGGTTTCATTTCAACTCATCCCTTGGCACACCACCTCTCTCACACTTCATCCACCACCCACCACCACCATAACACCATCATCCACCACCATCATCCATTGTCCATCATAGAGTGTGTGAGTCGTCTCGGGATCCAAGATTGATCGTAAGAGTTGTTGACAATCAAAGGCCATGTTTGCCTAAGTCTCTTACATCACTTGGTGAAGACAAGTGTTTAGTATAATACTTTTTATTTTTAATCTTTTGCACTTTTTATTTGGTTTTGTATTAATGACTTTAATAACTAGTTGCTTATGTTGAAGGTGATCTTTCCTTATCGTTTGTCCGTGGTGTCTTGGCATTATTTTACTGTCTATATAAAATAAAAGATTTT
The DNA here is from genome assembly GCF_002127325.2 of Helianthus annuus. Lineage (NCBI taxonomy): Eukaryota > Viridiplantae > Streptophyta > Magnoliopsida > Asterales > Asteraceae > Helianthus > Helianthus annuus. Next base: position 47,759,294 of record NC_035439.2, on the reverse strand, counting down.
CACCATTCATATCTCCACGGTCTATATGGAGGTATGTTGGCTACCTGGTCGGGGGTTAAGGGAATGGTTTGGTAAGGGTCTTGCCCTTGTTCAGCGTTTAGAGGTCCTGTAAGGGACCTGGGTCAAATTTAGTAGGATCTCCTTAAATGCCCATAGGTATTGGATGGCGGGGATCCAAACTCTTTGACCCCCTCATAAGTTAACTACTATTAATACTATAACCCGGCTATTTAGGACTGTATCCCTGCTGACTCAGACTACTTAGCCGAGGGTAACGTCACCGCCAAAAGCGGGGCCTACCACAATTTGCATTAATAACTTAATTCATTATCAACCAATAATCCAACCCTTTATGATTGTATCCTTGCTGACTCAAACTACTGGGTTGAGGGTAACGTCGCCTTCAAAAGAGGGGCCTACTACAATAACTAAGATAATCTCTTAAACAAGTGCAAAAGTGCGAAAATAATCAAGAGTTATACTAATATACGAGTCGGATCCAAGTGATTCATCTTGTCTATCTGTTTTTATTTTATTTTTATTTTTCAGCACTTAGTTAGTTTTTATTTTCTTAGTTAAAAAATCTTTTCTAACTTTTTGATTTGATTAGACGTTGAGGATAAACCGGTACTAAAAGCTCTTGTGTCCTTGGACGACCTCGGTATCTTACCAACACTATACTACGTCCACGATGGGTGCACTTGCCCATATGTGTGTTTAGTGTTAGTAAATATCGTGTTTTATAAATTTAAAACTTGGCTAAAGGTGTAAAAAGGGCTTAAATATACATTAAAAATATGCTACACTTCACACGCATCATATATATTTATTTATTTCCATCCTACAAAAAACTACAACGGTATATTACTGTATCATATACGACACAACAAGACGCACCCTTATCCGTATACGTATTTCTATTCACGACAACTAACACGACTTTGTAAAAATATTTATATTGATATATATAAATATATATATTCTAAATCACTTAAAAACTAAGTAGATCTCGAGACTTAGTATCTGTCCCGCTTAAATGGGATCAAATAACTAAAAATTGGTTATTTCTAAACCAAGACGATAACAATACTAGAATCGTTTAGTTAACGATTCGGTAGAGCTCGGACACGTAGTTTAGCTACGTCGTTAATTAGAAACTTATAATTATTCCTTGATTAGGAATGCTTTAGTTGCACGATAGCGAGTTCACATTCGTGGGATGACATCACGGAATCACGTTAAGCTAGCTTTGCACAGGAATGTCAAGGTGAGTTCATAACCCCCACTTTTTACTGTTTTACATTTTTATAAATGTTTTCGGGGGTGGAAAGACATGCAAGTTTTGCAAAAATAAACAACTTTTCGATGAACGAAAACTCATATTTCTAAACCGTGTTGCGAATGAATTTCAAGGAACTTAAATGGTTTACGAATGATTTCGATCAAACATACCGGTTATACAAAACGCGCGCATATTTATGAAACGTGCATGATTTTCTAATGGGTACGGGCGACACAGTCGAGGTGATTCGACACTAAAAATCGTCTACACAGGTTGAGTACTTCCTATGTCGTCGCATACGTTAATGTCCTCGCGAAACATTAACGATCAACCTGTTCATAGACGCTTTACATACCCATTTACAATGCTAAAACTTTCACATATTCACAAGATTCATTTGATGGAAACTCACAAATACATGGATTACAAGCTTTGGTAACGTTTTTCAAATTATACCTAAGTAAGAGGACGCGCTGATCCTGCTTACAAAGGTTCGTTTGGGCTCGGCCCATTCTCTCCTGTGCAATGCACAAAGACTCTCGTGGGCTAGACTCACAGTTCTCATATATCATGCCAAGAAAATGATTTTACTATATTTTCTCAACAACTTTAAAACCGGTTATCAAAAAGATTTATTTTAAATCTTTTTCAAAACAAACTATGAACTCGCTCAACTTTATGTTGACTTTTTCGCATGTTCTTTCTCAGGTTGCATTTTCAAAACTATGGAACGGTTGGAATAGGAGAACCCATGGGAATTCGAGTACTTAGCGACGTTCAATTTCTAGAAGTCGTAGCTCAAACATTTCCGCTGTGCAATGAAGATACCTGTCCAGTCACGCCAGCTCTGATATTTCGGGGTGTGACAGATTGGTATCAGAGCTATAGGTTTCAGTGAATTAGGTTTTTGTAGAAATACCTAGGCTTTGACCTCACTATCCTCTGGGGACTTAGATATCAAGACTTGAACACATACAGAACGCCTAACACTCGGATATGGGTTCCAACCGTTGACAAAAACAATGATTCAACATGTTGGTTTTAAACATACACAAGTGTTGTGTTGATACACGTTACATGAAACAATTACACACAAAAATCAAAACTTTGAGAGTTTTGAATCACATGCATTTAGGACCTTTGGAAAACATATGTCGAAACTCATTAAAGGTCGTTACTTAGAAACCGTGACTAAGCACTCGGGCAAACACCATTATCTATATTGTCTATGCTATTTTAATTACCCGAGCAGGTAATCTACGTGGAACGAAATGTTGTTGTGCAACTATATGTAAAACATAAACTATACGTCATCGGATGTCGAAGTACATCACACACGATTTTCGAGGCAAGGCCTTGGGGAAAACACACTTGGGCATGACAACAATGATGTTATGTCTGTCAGCGAGAGAATTACTGATCGAAATGCGGCAAATTACCACGTGATCCTGCATATGACACCAATCACACTGAGGTATGTTTAACTGGGATTTCACGACAATCTATACTTACTCTGAAGAGACTCACAATTATTGGCGCTTCAAAGGAAGTCACATGTCTTCGCATCCCCCCTACTTCATTAAGGCGATTACACTATGTTCGACATTCCATGGAAATGTCATCTAACAACCGGTCATCACACAATATTTCAGGTAAAGTCCTTAAATCCCTTTTGTTGAAATTTTGACTTTTGCATATAATGAGTAGATTTTCGCATTTCTACTCCCCCCCCCCCCCCCTTAACGGTCATTGCATCACGAAGATTTCATTTCTTGATAGTGAACACTCAATTGCTTCATTTCTTGACAAATTCATATGTTACGCATGTTTTGTTTGTTACACATGCGGTTAAGTTGATTCGTGAAGACCATCGGTGGCTTCACTCTAAATTGTTGCTTTACTAACGTTCAATATTGCTTTGCTATGTTCGTGTTTTGCATTGTAATTTGGATCACTGCATTATTGCGTGACTCTTTGGCATCGAGTCAACGAACTCGTTTAAAACTCCTTTTCTTTTCAACTTACATACATGGTTTGTTTGTTGTAACCATGTCGAAACTTTCTTATTGATACATGAATTCATTGTTGGATTGTGTTTAAACCAAGTTCAGTTGTTGAACTTGCTCGTAATATATATTCGATTCAAGGTCCCATATGATGGATCAAGGCCATCATATTCGAAATAATTCCAACAAGCACTTCATTTGTTTCGAACCATAATAGGCTTGTTTGGTCTTCAATTTCATTGAATCGTTTCTTTGATCATGATCAACTCGTGGTGACGTCTTCACTAATTTGAAGCTTGCGCTGATTTCGTTTGCTCACATCATGTACGGATTTAATTATTTTTCTATTTGTTTATTGATATTAAATCCGCTTTGTTGGTTTATTATATTATAGAAATCTTAACACAATCGTGTGTCAAGATATTGGTACACAAATTTATGTCATATTCCGGTGTACCTCCTAACGGTTCTTTCAGCATCGATCGAACATTTTGTGATATTCATTGCTTTTTCATCTTCAATTGGAAAACTTTACTTATTTGTTTCACTTTCAGTTGGAAATCTTATAAGATTTGTTTGGAACAAACATTCAGATTCACAACGTTGAACCTTGCATTCGATTTCAAAACACGATAAATTTTTTTTATCACCGCTATTATTGAATTGTTTCAATCACCACGACACCTTGTGGTGTTGGAATGAACTTGTAGCTGGGGCTAATCATGATCTAGCGTTCCATGCAAAACACGGTGATGCTTGAGGACAAGCCAAAAAACCTTCTCTTCTACCCATTCCATTTGGGAGTGTAAGCCTCATATTTAAAGAGTTTTGCTTGAGGACAAGCAAAAGTTCAAGTGTGGGGGTATTTGATGTGTGTAAAATGCAACATATAAATTTCATCAAATAAGGCATAAAACTAACCCTTTTTGAGTACTAATGTTGGAAAAAGAGTGTTTTTGTCTTCCTTTTGTATTTTCAGGATGAAATGAGCTCAAATTCACAAAAGAAGCAAAAAAGACAGCTAATTCTAACAAAAATACAAGAAAAGGAACAAAAGTGGATTGCCCGAACCCTCAACGGCATCCTCCCAAGCAAAGAAGAGAAGCCAGAAGACTGAACACGCCCCGTGCTCAGCCAGCACGGGGCCGTGCCCAAGAAGCAGCAGAAAAGACAAACCTATAGAAGCTTCTATTGCCCACCACGGGGCCGTGTCCAGTGAGCACGGGGGCGTGGCGAAAGTACAGCAGGCGCATTAATTGTAATTGCGAATTATAATTAATGAAGAGAGAGTGTGTCAGACGGGCACGGGGGCGTGTCCAGCGGACACGGGGCCGTGCCCAGCCTTCTGTTCAGCCTATAAATAGGAGTGCTTGGTTTCATTTCAACTCATCCCTTGGCACACCACCTCTCTCACACTTCATCCACCACCCACCACCACCATAACACCATCATCCACCACCATCATCCATTGTCCATCATAGAGTGTGTGAGTCGTCTCGGGATCCAAGATTGATCGTAAGAGTTGTTGACAATCAAATGCCATGTTTGCCTAAGTCTCTTACATCACTTGGTGAAGACAAGTGTTTAGTATAATACTTTTTATTTTTAATCTTTTGCACTTTTTATTTGGTTTTGTATTAATGACTTTAATAACTAGTTGCTTATGTTGAAGGTGATCTTTCCTTATCGTTTGTCCGTGGTGTCTTGGCATTATTTTACTGTCTATATAAAATAAAAGATTTTCACCATTCATATCTCCACGGTCTATATGGAGGTATGTTGGCTACCTGGTCGGGGGTTAAGGGAATGGTTTGGTAAGGGTCTTGCCCTTGTTCAGCGTTTAGAGGTCCTGCAAGGGACCTGGGTCAAATTTAGTAGGATCTCCTTCAATGCCCATAGGTATTGGATGGCGGGGATCCAAACTCTTTGACCCCCTCATAAGTTAACTACTATTAATACTATAACCCGGCTATTTAGGACTGTATCCCTGCTGACTCAGACTACTTAGCCGAGGGTAACGTCACCGCCAAAAGCGGGGCCTACCACAATTTGCATTAATGACTTAATTCATTATCTTCCAATAATCCAACCCTTTAGGATTGTATCCTTGCTGACTCAAACTACTGAGTTGAGGGTAACGTCGCCTTCAAAAGAGGGGTCTACTACAATAACTAAGATAATCTCTTAAACAAGTGCAAAAGTGCGAAAATAATCAAAGGTTATACTAATATACGAGTCAGATCCAAGTGATTCATCTTGTCTTTCTGTTTTTATTTTATTTTTATTTTTCAGCACTTAGTTAGTTTTTATTTTCTTAGTTAAAAAATCTTTTCTAACTTTTTGATTTGATTAGACGTTGAGGATAAACCGATACTAAAAGCTCTTGTGTTCTTGGACGACCTCGGTATCTTACCAACACTATACTACATCCACGATGGGTGCACTTGCCCATATGTGTGTTTAGTGTTAGTAAATATCGTGTTTTATAAATTTAAAACTTGGCTAAAGGTGTAAAAAGGGCTTAAATATACATTAAAAATATACTACACTTCACACGCATCAAGTTTTTGGCGCCGTTGCCGGGGACACAAGGATTTTAAGAAAGTTAGGAATCAACGGCCTAGTCATATTTTTTATTTTTCTTTTTAATTTTTTTAGGATTTTCTTAGTTTTTCAGCTTCTGCAGAGCTCAGCACGGGCCGTGCCTGGTCGGACACGGGCCGTGCCCAGCATCGTTACTGGCAGTTTTTAGTTTTCCAAGTTACAGAAGGCTGAACACGGGGCCGTGTCGGTGCAACACGGGGTCGTGTCCAACTTTCCAGTAACTGGGATCTGGAAAACAATTACTGTAACTCCGACCACGGGCCGTGCTCGCTGAGCACGGGGCCGTGGTGAACCTTCTGACCAGCATTCTTTTCTGTTTTTATTGCAGGACTTGGAACCAGACGCCAATCCTACATAGTGTATGAGCTCCAGTTCTAATAAGGTCATAAAAGAACCTCTAGAAGAACCCGAACGCTTTCTCAGAAAACGATTAAAAGCTAAAAACCAAGAGAAAGTTTCGGGTGATCCACCTCCAATGGCGGACCAACGTACCCTCATGGATTATCTACGACCCACCGTAGGTAACCTAGGCGCCGCTATCAATGCACCGAACGTTGAAGCTAATAACTTCGAACTTCGGCCGCATTTGATACAAATGCTCCAAAACTCCGCAACCTTCCATGGGCTTGCAGACGAGGATCCCCATCTACATATTACTAATTTCTTAGAAATATGTGATACCTTTCGGATCAATGGAGCATCAAATGACGCCATCCGCCTCCGAATGTTTCCTTTTTCACTAAAAGACCGAGCAAAAGCTTGGCTCAACGCCCTCCCAGCTGGATCAGTAAACACCTGGGATGAACTAGCCCAAAAATTTCTATATAAGTATTTCCCTCCCGTAAAAACGGCTAAATTAATGACTGAAATTAATACATATTCACAAGAGGACGGGGAATCCTTATATGAAACTTGAGAAAGGTTCAAGGAGCTATTACGCAAGTGTCCACATCATGGCCTTGCGATATGGCAACAAGTATCCACTTTCTATAATGGACTGTTGCCCCACACAAGGCAGACACTTGATTCTAGCTCTGGGGGACTTTTAGGTAATCGCCGCCCACATGAAATATATAACCAAATTGAGGAAATTGCTCAAACCAATTTTCAATGGCACACTCCCCGAGGCAATAAATCTATTGCCTCGGGCGCCCATAAGGTTGATGAAAGCACTTCTTTACAAGCCCAAATCGAGGCTCTTTCTTCAAAAATAAAAAAATTAGAAATGACAAAAACAGTCTCGGTTATGGCTTGTGAAGGGTGTGGTGGGCCACATGAAAATTGGAGTTGTATGAAAGAAACGGACGCTCAACAAGAATCGTTAAGCTACATTGATAATAGACCTAGGCCGTCGGGTCCTCCAACGGGCACTTACAACCAAGGATGGCGAAACCACCCAAACCTTGGTTGGAGAGAACCCAGCAATAGTAGTAACCAACAAACCCAACGAACAAACTTTCAACAACCAAGGAATGAGTCACAAAATTTCACTCAACAACAAAGTGGACGAGAAAGGCTTGAAGATACTGTATCTCGCCTCATCTCCGACACTGAAAAGAAAAACTCGGAAAGATTTCTACAATTAGAATCAAATTTTAGAAATCAACAAGCTAGTATTCAAAACATAGAAAAACAATTAAATCAAATAGCTCAAAATTTTGCCGAGAGACCACAAGGTGCATTACCCAGCAATATCGAAACAAACCCAAAAGCGCAAGTTCATCTCATCACGCTACGAAACCGCACCGTGGGGCCTGCAGAAGCACCACCGCTGACAGAAGAAACGGTACCCCCGCCTCTGCAGGAGAATAACTCCCCTCCGTCACCAGAGCCTACCAAGGCTCCTCGAGTCCCGTACCCCGGTAGGTTAATTCGTCAAAAGACCAATGAGCAATTCGCAAAGTTCGAAAGTCTATTAAAACAATTGCATGTCAATATTCCTTTTATTGATGTCCTAACCCAAATGCCCAAATACTCTAAATTCATGAGGGACTTCCTCACTCATAAAAAGAAAATTGAAACTTTGCAATTAGTTAACTTAGGCGAAGAGTGCTCTGCCCTCGTACTCAATAAACTTCCTCAAAAGAAAATCGATCACGGAAGCTTCACAATTCCCTGCTCAATCGGGGAGTCCCCCGTTCGTAATGCACTAGCCGACCTTGGGCTAGCATTAACCTCATGCCCTCATCAATGTTTAAAAACTCGGCCT